>NC_056740.1:192857860-192947860 GCF_019279795.1 Protopterus annectens
AGGCATTTATAAGCCTAGCCCAAATTTTTGTGGCTTACGCCACCCCTTATATGAAAAAATATTGTGCCCATTAGTTTGTTGTGCCTCTGTCCAGCAGTGACACAGAGATGATTCCCGGGGTAAACCTACGATCTCCCATCCACAGGTCTAGATTTCTCTTGAACAGAGTCAGCGAGGTGCTCTGCCTCACATGGACCGGGATTTTATTCCACAGCATAGGGAGTCTCTGAGTGATAAATCTATCCCTCCAGCATGTCCTATTTATATCCGTGCTAAGGTTTAAGTCGCTTGCTCTAGTGGTTTTGATGGATTTGGATTTTTTGAGGTGGAGCATGTCCATTAATTCCGGGTTGGACATGGCCTTGTATGTCAGGCACATGTCACCTCTGAGCAGACGGTATGCGACTGAATAGAGCTGGTATGTGTGTGTGTTTGTGTATACACATACACACACACACACACACACACACACACACACACACACACACACACATATAGATAGATATAGATATAGCTATAGATATAAATATAGGTAAATATAGATATAGATATAGTTATGATATAAAAAATGAGACCACAATAAATCATTTCAAAACTTTTCAAAACTTTTCCCACATTTAATGTGACCAAACAGCCAATAATAGATGCTCCACACCAGTGGTCACCCCCTCATTGGTCAGGTCTGACCATAAGCAAATCACCCTTGACATACACATCCCACCCCCACCCCCCAGTAAGGAAACCTCTGTAAAAAACTTCTCCAAAGCCAACTTCATGCTACTTAAGTCAAAAGTGGCAAACTTCATGGCACCCATGCAGAAGGGAACTGAAAGTTCGACTGCTGAATCCTACACTAAGGCACTGTACGAGCACATCCACTCGTGCATGAATCGTGCCATCCCAAACAGAACCAAGATGCCCTCTTCCAAAAAGGAAGCCAATCTGGTGGTCCCCTGCCATAAACAAACTATACAACAGAAGGATGAAATTGTTGCAGAAAAGAGGAAAATCCCAGGATGCAAAAAACTCCCTTACCAGCCTCAGTAAGAAGCTGAGATCCCTCAAAAAATCCTTCAAAAGCCAGTTACGAAAATAAAATTGCCAAAGATTCCAAAGACAACCACAAGGCATTCTATAACTATGTCAAGAATCTAAATGGCAATGCTCAGATCTGCTCTGAGCTACAACAGAATGGCATTAAATATACTGATCCCAAGGATATTGCCAAAATACTGGCAGATCGATTTAGTGCCAACTTCACCACCCCTCACACCCCCTAAAGGGCCCATCTCAATACCAAAAGATTGCCAAATTCTGGTAATCACTGCCACACAGGTAGAAACCGTACTCTCCAAAGCTAAGAATACAGCATCCATGGGACCAGATGACATCCTGGGCTGTGTACTACATGAACTACAAAATTAACTGGCACCTCACCTAAGTGTCATGTTTAATCATAGCCTCACCTCAGGCTTCATGCCCATTGAGTGGTGCACAGCTACAGTTATCCCACTCCACAAGGGGGGACCCAACTTGGATCCTAGGAACTACCGTCCCATCAGTCTGGTGAGCCTGATCTGCAAGGACATGGAATGCATTATCATGAAACTTATAAACAAAGACATTGGCAACCTTCAAACACTGGAACCCACCCAGTTTGGGTTCTTGAAGGGCCAATCTTGTCTCCTGAATCTGATTGACTTCTTTGAGTCAGTGTCCTTAGGTAGGTACTAGGCTATCGGCCCTAGGGCCCATACAAGCCTAGCCAAAAAATGTACCCTGGCTTTCGCCACCCAAGAGAATTATTTTCCTGTGCCCCTGTCGAGCAGAGCCACAGAAGTGATCCCCGGGGTGAATTTCCCATTTCCCATCCAATCAGAGCTGTAGACAAGAGTAAGGCTGTCCACACAGCCTATCTCGACCTCACCAAGGCCTTCGACACCACCCCCACTCTGGAATCATAGATAAACTTACTAAGCTGGGCATAAATCCCTACATCACTTGATGGATTGCCAATTGGCTACTGACAGAACCCAGGCTGTAAAAGTAGCCGACTCCAAATCCAGCTCCAGACAAGTGACAAGTGAAGTACTTCAGGGTTCAGTCCTGGGACCGGTCTTGTTTGGCATCTACTTCTCTGAAGTACAGGCCAACACTAAGGGACTCTGACGCAGATGACTGCAAACTGAGAACCATTATTGAATCCCCAAATGATGTGGATATTCTACAAAAGAGCCTTACAGAAACAGATGCTTGGTGCCAGAGCCATGGGCTCAAGCTTAATGCCAAGAAATGTATAGTTATCCCCTTTGGGAAAAACCATGTACCCATGAATTACCATATAGGTGGCAGTACACTAAACACTGAAAGTGTGTTGAGAGACTTAGGGACACAGGTGGACAGTGGTCTCATCTTCGATATGTTACAACTGCCTCATGTACACAGACAACCTCTCCTCCTCCCAACAAATTCCAACACATGTGAGAGATGCAACCATATAGCCAAACTCTCTCAACTCAGTAATGGCGTAAACAGTCAGGAGGAGAAGAAAACCACACTCACTACAATTCCAGTCTCACATAGACCTACCACGACAGCAAACCAAACACATAAACACACAAAAACATACTCGGAGGCTCTAAATAAAAATCTGCCTAAGCAGCAGAGACCTCCAAAGCAGACACCCAAGCAACCACTACCCCAAAACAAAACACGTGCAACACATAGCTCACAAAGCCAGTGTGCCGAACAGTCAGAGCCCTTAAGGCTAAACAACACACCTGATACACTTATAATAGGTGACTCTATCATCAGGCATACTGACGTCCCGCTCACCAGGCTGAACAAGGAGAAGGTCACGGTGAGCTGCCTGTCGGGTGCTAGGATCCGCCACATAACACAAGCACTCAGGTCACTCCAAGGCAAGTACAAATATGACTCAGTCATATTTGTACTTGCCTTGGAGTGCAAATATGACTGAGTCATATTTGTACTTGCCTTAGAGTACAAATATGACTCAGTCATTGTCCATGCTGGTGTGAATGACCTGAGACGTACCTCCCTGGACTACATAAAAAGAGACATAGAGGAGCTCTCTAAGCATGTTGCCCAGGCCGGTATGACCCTGACCTTGAGTAGCATCTTACCCTCACCAAGAATGATGCCACAATATGAAGACAAGATGATCAATTTCAACAATTGGCTTAAGTATTGGTATCATTCAAAGGGGATCCAATGCCTGTCTGCCTGGGATGACATGCTCGACAAGCCACGATGCTTCGCTGGGGACGGCTTGCACCTGTCACCTCTGGGCTTTCAGAAATTGGCAAAGGCTCTTGCCACCCCCATAGTGCCTTTTTTTAGGCAAGGCTCAAAAGACAAACCCACCTCCATAGGTATCACAAGGGATAAGAAACTAAGAGTAATGCTACTCAATGCCAGAAGTCTAAACCTCAAGATGCACGCTCTCGAAACTCTCCTTAGCATGGAGAACATCGATACCTGTGCAGTAACAGAAACCTGGTTCAAGGCTCCTGAGAGCACCCCAGCACTACCAGGTTATACCTCATACCATGTTTTTTGGCCCCAAAACTTGGACCGAACCACAAAAGGAGGGGGAGTATCAATATTCATCAAAGATACCCACACCTCCAGGTTGGTGGCACAGCACGAAGCATCAGAGACTATCCATGTGCAACTAACAGTGGGTAAAACTGCCTTCCAGTTTATAGCCTGCTACAGACCACCCTCCCAAACCCAGGAACCCCACTCGGCCTTCCTGAGAACACTGGAAAATATGAAGGTCTCTCCAAACACCATTATATTGGGCGACTTCAACTACCCTAACATAGACTGGGAGCATTACTCTAGCTCCAACACCTAGCCCAAAGGTTCCTAGAATTTATAAACTCAAATGCTATGGAACAACTTGTTGCCACTCTCACAAGAGGGAAAACATACTGGACCTGATCATCACCAACATGGGGACTCTATGCTCCAGACCAGAAGTGTATCCCTCACTGGTAAGATCAGACCATAAACTAATCTCACTAGATATTCACATCCCGACCTCAGCCCCTGCCCAGAAAACCACAGTGAAAAACTTCTCTAAAGCAAATTTCACACTCCTCAAAACCGAGGTGGAATCCTTCAAAGCCCCCGGGCCTGTGGAAAATACGGTCCAGACCGCAGAATCCTTTATAAACACATTCTATGAACTCCTTCAGGAATGCATGGATCATGCAATCCCAAATAAAACCAAGACCCAATCCTCCAAAGTTAGGCGTCCTGTCTGGTGGACCCCAGCCATAAACAAACTATACAATAGAAAGAGGAAGCTACTACATGATAGGGCAAAATCCCAAAGAGGGAAGGCATCTCTGATCAGTATTAGCAAAAAACTATGGGCACTCATAAAATCATCTAAGGCCAGCTTCGAGAGAAAAATTGCACAGGACACTAAGGATAATCACAAGGCTTTCTTTAGTTATGTTAGGAACCTGGGTGGGAATTCCCAGATATGCTCAGAATTAGTCCAAAATGACAAAAACTACACCGAACCCACAGACATTGCCAACATCCTAGTTGACAGGTTCAGTGCAAACTTCTCCCCGCCTTCCCCACCAAAAGGGCAAATATCTATCCCAGCAGAGTGCTGCCCCCCTGACATCTCAGATGCTCAGGTAAGAGCCGCCCTCTCCAAAGCAAAAAACACAGCATCAATGGGACCAGACGGTGTCCCGGGCTGCATCCTACATGAACTCCAAGAGGAACTAAACCCAAACGTAAAACTACTGTTCAATCTCAGCCTTACTACAGGATATGTACCCAAAGAGTGGCGTACAGCAACAGTGGTCCCTCTCCACAAAGGTGGTGCCTCAACGAATCCTGGAAACTATCGCCCCATAAGCTTGACTAGCTTGGTCGGCAAAACTATGGAAAGGATCATCATGGACCTCATAAATAAAGATATTGGGGACCTACAGACACTGGATCCTACCCAGTTTGGCATTGTTAAGGGCAGATCCTGCCTCTTAAACCTGGTCGATTTCTTTGAAACGGTCACCAAGGCCATTGACGAGGGGAAGGTGGTCCACACAGCCTACCTGGACCTTGCAAAAGCCTTCGATACAATACCCCACTCGGGCATTATAGATAAGCTCACCATAGGTTCATAGGTTCATAGGTTCATAGGTTTATACTAGGCAATCTGCCCTAAGGCATTTATAAGCCTAGCCCAAATTATTGTGGCTTACGCCACCCCTTATATGAAAAAATACTGTGCCCATTAGTTCGTTGTGCCTCTGTCCAGCAGTGACACAGAGATGATTCCTGGGGTAAACCTATGATCTCCCATCCACAGGTCTAGATTTCTCTTGAACAGAGTCAGCGAGGTGCTCTGCCTCACATGGACCGGGATTTTATTCCACAGCATAGGGAGTCTCTGAGTGATAAATCTATCCCTCCAGCACGTCCTATTTATATCCGTGCTAAGGTTTAAGTCGCTTGCTCTAGTGGTTTTGGTGGATTTGGATCTTATGAGGTGGAGCATGTCCATTAATTCCGGGTTGGACATGGCCTTGTATGTCAGGCACATGTCACCTCTGAGCAGACGGTATGCGACTAAATAGAGCTGGAGTTTCTTCAATCTGGCAGCATATGACAGATTTTGGAGTCCCTTTATCCTTTTGGTGAGGAACTTTTGGGGTCTCTACAATTGCTGCAGATGTCGGGTGAGATACATCCCGAATGGGGCATTGTACTCGATCATTGGTCTGATAAGTGAAGAGTACAGGGGAACAATGACCTCACTAGATCTGGATGTGAATCCCTTCATGATCAGGTGGGCAATGTAGAAGGTCTTTCTAACCACTTTAGCAATGTGGGTGTCAAAAGAAAGGCCACTGTCAACCTGGGTCCCCAGGTCCCTGATAACCTCTTCTGTGCTTAGTGGATTGCCACCTATATGGTAGCTTGGGGTTACCTTGTTTTTCCCGAAGGGTATGACTATACATTTTTTGGCGTTTAACTTCAGGCCATGGCTCTGGCACCAGCTATCTGTTTCTGTGAGTCCCTTCTGAAGGATATCCGTGTCCGATGCACTTTCCACTATGGCGCCCAGTTTGCAGTCATCTGCAAACTTTGTCAGCCAAAGTCCTCCCATGTTGGCCTGTACTTCTGAGAAGTAGATGCCAAACAATAGGGGGCCAAGGACCGAGCCCTGTGGGACACCACTTGTGACCGGCTTGGAGTCTGACACATCGCCAGCAACTCTAACCCTGTGGGTTCTGTCCTTAAGCCAGTTTGCAACCCATCTTGTGACATATGGGTTTACATTTAAGCTGGTAAGTTTTTCTACAATACCCGAGTGGGGTATTGTGTCGAAAGCCTTTGCAAGGTCAAGGTAGGCTGTATGGACTGCCTTTCCTCATCAATGGCCTTGGTGACTGTTTCAAGAAGTCAACCAAGTTCAAAAGGCATGATCTTCCCTTGACAAAGCCAAACTGGGTCGGGTCCAATGTCTGCAAGTCCCCTATATCTTTGTTTATGAGCTCCATTATAATCCTCTCCATAGCTTTGCAGACTAGACTTGTTAAGCTTATGGGGCGGTAATTACCAGGGTCCGTAGAGGCACCGCCTTTGTGGAGTGGGACCACAGTTGCCGTGACGCCACTCCTTGGGCACGTATCCTGTGGTAAGGCTGAGATTAAACAGCTGCCTTATGTGCGGGTTTAATTCCTCATTTAGCTCGTGTAGCACACAGCCGGGGACACCATCCGGTCCCATTGATGCTGTGTTTTTAGCTTTAGAGAGAGCAGCTTTCACCTGCGCATTTGAGATGTCCGGGAGGCTACACTCGGCTGGGATAGTTATCTCTCCTTTAGGGGAGAGGGGTGAAGTTTGCACTGAACCTGTCTGCCAGTATGTTGGCAATGTCTGTGGGTTCAGTGATTTTGTATCATTTTGGACTAATTCTGAGCATATCTGGGAGTTTCCACCCAGGTTCCTAACATAGCTGAAAAAGGCCTTATGATTGTCCTTTGAATCCATGGCAATTTTTCTCTCAAAATTGGCCTTAGTTGATTTTATGAGTGCTCGTATTTTTTACTAATAATGATCAGGGGTGACTTCCCTTTTATGGATTTTGTTCTGTCATGTAATAGCTTTCTCCTCTTATTGTAAAGTTTGTTAATGGCTGGGGTCCACCAGACTGGACGTTTGCCCTTTGTGGAAAGAGTCTTGGTTTTATTTGGGATTGCCTGATCCATGCAGTCCTGGAGGTGTTCATAGAAGGCATTTGTAAGGGCTTCCGAGCTTGGGTTGTGGTTTCCTCTGGCTCAGGGCCTTGAAGGATACCACACCAGTCTTGAGTAGTGTGAAGTTTGCTTTAGAGAAGTTCTTCACTATGGTCTTTTTGCTTGGGGTGGGGCGGGATGTGGATTTCCAGTGAGATTAGTTTATGATCAGATCTCACCAATGAGGGATATACTTCCAGTGTGGAGCATTTTGTCCCCATGTTTGTGACAATGAGATCTAGTATATTTTCTCCTCTCGTGGGAATAGTGACTAGCTGTTCCATGGCATTTGAATTTATGAACTCCAGGAACCGTTGGGCTAGAAAGTTAGGGCTTGAGTAATGTTCCCAGTCTATATTCGGGTAGTTGAAGTCACCCAATATGATGGTGTTTGGAGATACATTTATACCCTCCAGTGTCTTCAGGAAGGCTGTGTGGGGTTCCTGAGTTTGAGAGGGTGGCCTGTAGCATGCTACAATTTGTAGAGCAGTTTTGCCTATGGTTAGTTGCACCTGGATGGTTTCCAAGCTTGCATTGCCACCAACCTGGAGGTGTGAGTATCCTTTATGAATATGGATACACCCCCCTCCTTTTGTAGTGTGGTCCGGGTTTTGGGGCCGGAACGCATGATATGAGGTAAAACCTAATAGTGCTGGGGTGCTCTCAGGAGCCTTGAACCAGGTTTCAGTTACAGCACAGACATCGATGTTCTCCATACTGAGAAGGGCCTCGAGTGCATGCATTTTGAGATTTAGACTTCTGGCATTGAGCAGCATTACCCTCAGTTTCTTCCCATTTTGTTTTCTAGGGTGGTAGGTTTAGAATTTGAGCCTTGCCTAAAAAAGGCACTATGGGGGTGGCAAGAGCCTTAGCCAATATCCGGAATCCCAGGGGTGACAGGTGCAAGCCGTCCCTTGCGAAGCAGCGTGGCTTGTCAAGCATGTCATCCCAGGCAGACAGACACTGGATCCCCTTTGAATGACACCAGACATTAAGCCAATTGTTAAAGCTGATCATCTTGTCTCTATATTGTGGCATCATTCTTGGTGAAGGAAGGATACTGCTCAGGGTTAGGGTCATACCTGCCTGGGCTACATAATCAGAGAGCTCCTCTATGTCTCTTTTCATGTAGTCCAGGGAGGTATGTCTCAGGTCGTTCACACCAGCATGGACAATGACTGTGTCATATTTGTACTTGCCATGGAGTGACCCGAGTGCTTGTGTTATGTGGCGGATTCTAGCGCCCGATAGGCAGCTTACTGTGACCCTCTCCTTGTTCAGCCTGGTGAGTGGGACGTCAGTGTGTCTGACTATGGAGTCACCTATGACAAGTATGTTTGGTGTTGTATTTGGCCTTAAGGGCTGTGACTGCTTTGCACACTGCTTTTGTGGTTTATGTGTTGCTTGTGGGGTGTCTTGAGGTAGCAGTTGTTTGGGTGTCTGCTTTGGAGGCCTCTGCTGTTTAGGTAAATTTTACTCAGAGCCTCCGAGTATGTCTTTGTGTGTTTATGTGTTTGATTCAGTGGAGTGGTAGCATTATGTGAGGCTGGTTTTGTGGTGTGTGTAGTTGCCTTCTCCTCCTGTCTGGTCTTGCCAGTCCTGAGTTGAGAGAGCTCAGCCTCCAGTTTGGCTAAATAGCTGCATCTCTCGCAAGTATTTGTGTTATGTGGGAGGAGGAGAGGGTTGTCTGTGTACATGAGGCAGTTATAACATTGCCTCAAGATTCCCAGATTCACCAGCTGGACCGGAGAGGAGATTGACAACTGACCTTTGGACATGCTAAAATAATATTGGGAAATCCTTAATTGAAAACAAGGGCCAGTGGGGAGTGAGGGTGTAGTGCTTTTAATTTTTAGTGCTGACTTATATAATTGCTTTAGTGAGCAAGTGCCAGGTAACTTGAGTGCAATGTGTTACAAGTAACTAAATGCAAAAACGACAAACAGTAACTTTCTTTCAAGTGAAACAAGGAAATAAGTACAGTAAGCAATGCAGATATCACTAGTGATCCACAGAAGCGCTGAGAAGTTGCGTATTAGGTGGAATTAGCTTCCAGGGAAATAACAAGCAAACAAACAACAAGCATATAAGCAAAGCTATAAACCAGCTTAAATATAAACCCCTATGTCACTAGATGGGTTGCAAACTGGCTCAAGGACAGAACCCACATGGTTAGAATTGCTGGAGCCATGTCAGACTCCAAACCAGTTACAAGTGGCGTCCCACAAGGCTCAGTCCTGGGACCTCTCTTGTTCGGTATATATTTCTCGGAGGTACAGGCTAACACGGAAGGACTGTGGCTGACCAAGTTCACAGATGACTGCAAACTGGGCACCATAATCGACTCTCCAGCCGACACAAGCATCCTACAAAAGGGCCTCATAGAAACAGACAACTGGTGCCAGAGCCATGGCCTCAAGCTAAATGCCAAAAAGTGTATAGTCATCCCTTTGGCAAAAACAAAGTGCCCACAAATTACCACATAGGTGGTAATCCATTAAGTACGGAAGAAGTAATTAGGGACCTGGGGACCCAAGTTGATAGCAATCTCTCATTTGACAACCACGTGGCCAAAGTGGTTAGAAAAACATTTTATATAGCCCACCTAATCATGAAGGGATTCACATTTAGATCAGGGGAGGTCATCGTGCCTCTTTACTCATCCCTCATCAGGCCCATAATTGAGTACAATGCCCCTTTTGGGATGTACCTTACCAGACACCTGCAGCAATTGGAAAGACCCCAAAAGTACCTCACCAAGAGGATCAAAGGGCTCAAACAGATGCCATATGGTGCCCGGTTAAAGAAACTCCAGCTCTACTCAGTGGCATACCGCCTGCTCAGAGGCGATCTGTGCCTGACGCATAAAGCCATGTCCAACCCGGAATTAATGGACATGCTGCACCTCAGAAAATCCAAATCCCGTCGAGCTATGCGCTCTAGAGACTTGAACCTCAGCACTGAAATAAATAGGACATGCTGGAGGGACAGATTCATAACCCAGAGGCTCCCTTCACTCTGGAATAAAATCCCAGTCCAGGTTAGGCAGAGTCCCTCATTGACTCTCTTCAAGAGGAATCTTGATGAGTGGATAGGAGATAGTAAGTTTACCCTGGGTATCACTTCTGTGTCACTGTTAGTCAGAGGCACAGTATACTAACCTCGAAAAAGGGCATAGCAAAATTCATTTAAAATGGGTGGGGAAAGCCAAACACACTCTGGCTAGGCTTATAAATGCCCTAGGGCAGATAGTCTAGTATGAACCTATGAACCTATGATAACCACATCGCCACAACAGTCAGGAAATCCTTCTATGTGGCACACCTCATCACTAAGGGGTTTTCATCCAGAAAAAAGGAGGTCATTGTCCCACTGTACTCATCACTCATTAGACCCATTATAGAGTACAATGCCCCATTTGGTATGTACCTCACAAGACATCTGCAACAGCTGGAAAAGCAGCAGAAATACCTCAGTAAAAGAATCACAGGCCTAAAGCAGATACCTTATGCTGACTGTCTAAATAAACTCCAGCTATACTCTGTGGCATATTATCTACTCAGAGGCGATCTCTGATTAACATACAAGGCCATGTCAAACCCTGAGCTGTTGGACATGCTCCACTTAAAAAAATTCCAATCTCTCAGAGCCAGGGATCTAAACCTTGTCATCACAATGAACAAAACATGCTGGAGGGATAGGTTCCTGACCCAGAGACTCCTCATACTCTGGAATAGACTGCCCATACATGTCAAGCAGAGCGCCTCCTTGGCCCTCTTCAAAAGGAACCTTGAGGATTGGATGGGAGATAGGAAATTCACCCCGGGGATCATGTCAGTCACCCTGCTAGACAGGGGTCCAGGGAAGTAAATATTGTGGGAAGAAATATCCAGGGAATTGTTTGGTTAGGCTTGTACAAGCCCTAGGGCCGAAAGCCTAGTACCAACCTATGTATAGATATAGATATGTGGGAGTAATATGACCTTATGTCTCTGTTGTCAACAGATGTTTTGGTAATGCAATTTAATCAACAGAACAACTGATGAACAGTTATGTGAGATGAAAATATTACCAGGGTTGGGGAATATTCACCTTCCCCAGTATTGCGCAGTTTTGGAGATGGAATACATAATTAGCAGTGCAGAAAAGTTGCAGGTTATTTCCTGGACCGAGTACATTGCCTTGTTGACCTTATTATTTTAGATTTTTTTTTTTTTAGTTGATGTTAAAGATATCGATATGTGGGTGCTTTCTTTTTATTTAGTATACATCTCATGTGCACATGTGCATGCGGGCTCTCTCTCTCTCTCTCTATATATATATATATAAGGGTCTACTGAATATAATCAAAAGACTAAACTTTGGCATGCAAAACGTCGACTACAAAATGTTGAAAATGCAAACAACCTCAACATATGCAAAATTAAAAAAATTCAAACTTAAGAAAACATGCAAAAAACACTGTTGTTTTTGCAGGGGCAAGCCTCCTGGCAAACCCCATGTGAGTACTGTGCCCCCTATGCCCCTTGCTGATTTTATATACTAACTCTGAGATCACACAATATCTGGGAAAGAGCTTATTCTCCCACACAGAGAATAGTGCATACCCATCAATAATTTGCTTAGTCCCCCACACAGAGAATTGGGCATCCCCATCGATCATTTGCTTAGTCCCCACACAGAGAATTGTGCATCCCCATCGATCATTTGCTTAGTCCCCTACACAGAGAATTGGGCATACCCATCGATCATTTGCTTAGTCCCCACACAGAGAATTGGGCATACCCATTGATCATTTGCTTAGTCTGCCAAATTTTGTCAATTAAACAGATGCTGACCAAAACATCATTCAATTAAATACATGGCTCCAACATATATATATCTACACACACGCACGCACACACACACACACACACACACACACACACACACACACACACACACACACACACACACACACACACACACACACACACACACACACACACACACACACACACACACACACACACACACACACACACACACATTAATCAACCTGTCAAATATAAACTCAGGATTGCTACACAGACTATGGATTCCTGACATGACACAGCTTAGAAGAGGATGACACGATGATAAGGGCGGCACAGTGGTGCAGCGGTTAATGTTGTCGCCTCACAGCAAGAGGTTCTCCGGTTCGATTCTCGGCTGGGGTGCCTTCTGTGTGGAGTTTGCATGTTCTCCCTGTGTTCGCGTGGGTTTCCTCCGGGTACTCCGGTTTCCTCCCACATTCCAAAGACATGCATCTGGAGCATTTCTCCCCGGGCCTCCGCTGAAAACAGGCTCTATGGAACCTAGTCGGACTTTCCCGGTCAACAAATGTTAAATAAATAAAATAAAATAAATAAATAAGGAGTATTTATTTATTTATTTGCATTTGTTTACCGGGATGGTCCACTGGGCCAAAAAAGTGCCCATTTTCAGTGGAGAAAAGCTCCACGGTGATTTATACAAACAACAACAAATATATCATGTACAACAAGAGATGACAATAAAGTAGGTTATTTACAATATAAACAAAGGCAATGAGGCAATACAGCCATAAATAAGAGTAGAGTGGACTTTCTCTACATCCAGAAGACAAAGCAATGCTGCAAAGCTAGTTATGCTAGGAACCAAGGTCTACTACTCAGTGAGAGTTTCTTTAGCAATTGTAATGAGGGACAGTGTTCTGAAGACAGATAGGGATGCCTTTAGAATTAGCAATAGACTCAAGGCAATCAGACCTCATTGTAAAGATAGGGCAGTACTTATCAGCCTCTGCCCCACAGTAAGTTTACAATGGAAAGGAAAAGAAAGAGTGTGCATTCAGGCAGCAGTTGTGGGACTTACTAGTTACAGCAGGACAGCATGACTTGGTGCTGATACAGAGGGACCTGAATACTCATACTGTGACAGAAAGAACAGGATATAAGAACTGCCTGGCTCCATAATTGTTGGGACAACAAGAATAAAGAATGCCAAACCATTCTAGACTTCTGTCTGCCAAATGTCTTGATGGTGGTCATCACATGGTTCACCAAGACAGACAGCCATAAGTTCATATACAAAAGTGGTCAACATGCAACTTAGGTTTCTTTCCAGTAAAGAAAGGGCATTTCTTTAGAAACAGAAATTGCAAAATCCCCCCCCCCCCCCCCCCCCCAGTGAAACAAGCATAAACCACTGGTGGACACACTCAGCTGCAAGCTCTAATGTTAACACAGAGTGTGATGAAGATCTGGAATTTGACTGAAGCAAAACATAAAGAGATCAAGATAAAACTTAGAGCTCTAGCACCTCAGGAAGACAATAAATAGATGGAGTTAAAGAATGGCAGCTTCTCAAAACAGCATGTGTGAGGACTATAGCACAGGCATGCAGCTGAGCCAGGTACAAAAATAAGGTATAAAAGGAAAGCTGGTAATGGAATGTAGAAAATCAGGACCATAAAAGAAAGGAGTGCAGAAAAATATGGGAGATAGAAAAGACAAGCAGGCTAAGAAGGAATTCTGATTGACTGACAAAGAGGCTAAGAGAACAGTCGCTCTCATATCTAATTATGCCAAGGTTAGAGGAAGATAATGCTGAACAATTAATAGCTAGAATAGGAACAGATGAGTAAAAATGGTGATATACAATCAATCAGTAGTCTCCAGGAACAGATGATCTTCCTGTGAAAATTTGAAAAATAGGAGGGGAAAAAGTTATAAAAATCTGGAAGGTTTTGTTTGACAGTATTTTAAAAAGCAGGGTGCACCAGCATCTTGGAAAAAAGCTGTGGTAACTATACTACCCAGCTTCATATAGACTGATTTCAATTTCAATTCTAAACCAAGATTCTACAGTATTAAGGCCTTCACTAGCTAAGAGAATGGCAAAGGTGTTGCCACTATTGGTGGATATGGAGTAATGTGGTCCTGTAAAGGGGAAGCAAATATTTGACAGCATTAACAAAACAATGAAGATAAAGAGGGAAAGTGAATGTAAGAAAATACTGCTATTGTTAGAGGGTCTTGATGCACAAAAAGCATTTGATGGAGTCAGCTGGGATTTTATGAGTAGGGAAATGGAAGCATTTGCATTCCATGATAGAATAATAGGGTTAATTAAGAGGACCTTATCAGACCAATCATAGAGTACAATGCTCCCTTTCGTATGTACCTGACTAGGCATATGCAGCAACTAAAGCAACCTCACAGGTTCCTTACAAAAAGAATACAAGGCATGACAAAACTGCCTTATGCAGAGCACCTTAAAGTCCTTTCCCTCTACTCAGTCTCCTATAGATTGCTGAGGGTTGATCTATGCCTGGCTTACAAGGCATCTAAAAACTCCACACTTCTGAGTCTCCTACATATTCGTAAGTCAAAATGTACCAGAAATACAAGGTCTAGGGACCTGAAGTTTGTCTGTGACTTAAACAGAACATGCTGGAGAAACAGATATGTGTCCCAGAGACCGTCCCACATATGGAATAGGCTTCCCATCCATGTGAAGCTGAGTTTGTCTATTACCCAGTTTAAGCGCAACCTAGACCACTGGATGAGGAATAGAAAATGTACACCACACCTGGCACCCATCTCTGTTATGGGCAGAGGCAGCTTATAAATATCTGGCTCTCAATGTCCTATTTGTATACAAGACATCTTTATTCTTTCAGGAAAACTTGGCTAGGCTTAGAAAGCAATCCCCCACTTTGTTAGCCTAGTAGTAATCTATCACTGTATATATAAAGGCCCAGTGGCAAGGAACCAGGTAAGTATGCTACTTTCTCCTTTGTTATTTGCTTTATACTTAGAACTGCTGGCAAAGAAAATGAGGGACTCACAAATTCAAGGATATAACTGGTATGGTAACATAGAAAAGATAGCATTATTTGCTAATGATATCATTTTTGTGCTTGATAAATTCAGAAAAGGACATCCCTGTGTTGTGGAACATTTTGAGATAGTTTTCAAGTAATTTGGGGATATAAAATTAATGAAGATAAAACAAAAGCTATAGCAGTAAATTATGTGCCCACACATGAATTGTTTCAGCAATGCCCATATTTATGTCCTGACATGATAAGATGAAGTATTTAAGTGTATGGATTAAAAATGATTTGGTTATGGCAGCTAACAATATGTGGGAAGATAATATAAAAACTAAGAAACTGGAAGTTCTTGATTATGGATACGGATTGTAATGTACAAGCAGTGAAAATGTTTTTAGCCCCTTAGTTTTTGTCGCTCATCTGGTCAGGATAAAACAGATGAACATTCGTGGGTTCTGTTCAAGCAGCTTTATTACACACCAACACATCAGAAATGATGCTTTGTAACTTAAACTTAAATAAACTTAACAAACAGACTGACTACCACACTCATACATGTTAACACTCTGGCTGTTCTCTCAAAATGGCACTGCTGCCTGCACATGCTCAGTATTTATATGCATGTGCTACATCTGGAAATGCTTCTTAAAGGTGCATTAACATGCTCTGATCTACATCCTGCCTCTTTGAGAAATATTCCATATATGAAATGAAAGTATTCAAGACATGCAATTTACAGAAATTATATTTTGACATGCAATCATACAAAACTAATAATAATATCATTTCTGATACAGGAAGATGTCTGCAGTTTCTCCTGTACTCTATACCATCAGATTCCACTAAGTAGGATCTCAGCTCGGTACATATACCTCTCACTTGACCAATTAGATCAAAGCTTTTCGTCATTTGCATCCTCACTGTCTCTCCTTCTTTTAATGGATGAAGAAATCTGCTCATTTTATCACAGCTGGATGTCTGAGAAGAAAGCGTCTTAAAAAGTTGGACTTTGATTTTTCTGTTGTTTTTAGCATTAGACACCAACAAACTAGAACTGATAGGCAAGGTTGTTCTGGTTTGCCCAGATAGAAGTCTCTGAGCAGGCAAGCCAAGTAGATTGTCACAGGGTATATTTCTGAGATTAAGTAAATTCAAGAAGATATCTGTATTGTCACGCTTTGACCTCTCTAGTAATTGCTTTGCACTCTGTACTGCACATTCAGCAAGGCTGCTCGACTGTGGATATTCAGGACTGCTAGTAACGTGGATAAACTCCCTCCCTTTAGCAAATCTCTGAAACAACTGACTGGTAAACTGAGAACCGTTGTCAGAAATCACTTTGTGTGGACTACCATGGACTGAGAAATGACGTTTCACCTTAGTAATAACAGCACTGGACATTAGGTTAGGTAGCAAACCAATCTCAAACCAGTTTGAATAAGAATCTACAACACTAAGTAATGCTGACTGTTCCACTCAATTATTTCAGTTGCTACTGTTGACCAAGGAAGTTCAGGAATTTGGCTTAGTTGAAGTGGCTCTTTTTGCAAATGCAGCTTAGTACTGTTGTACTGAACAGGAAGAAAGCACTTTATCAATGTCTTTTGCTAGAGAAGGCCAAAATACTAGTCCTCTCACCCTTCTTTGGTAGAATCGGAACATGGGTGGCCACGATGTAAAATCTGAATGTATTCATGTTGTAAGAAAGTAGGAACAACTTTTGGACCTTTGACAATGATACCATCTTCCATCAGCATCTCATCTCTGCATGGAAAATAAGGTTGCACTTCTGGTGGTACACAGGATTGCTTTGACAGCCATCCTACATTAATGAAGTGGTTGAGCTTTTGCAAAATTGGATCAGTCTTTGCATGATCTCTCAGCTGAAGTCTTGTGGTAGAAAAATTATGCACTTCCATTACATCAAAGTCAAAACTGTCTGCATCAAGCTGTTCCATGGTATTTCTGGGTGATCTGGATAATATATCAGCCAGATAAAGAAGTCTGCCTTTTCTATAGACCATTTTGAAATTATACTTTTGCAATTTGACCATCATTATTTGTAGTCTTGCTGGAGCAGAATGCATAGACTTCTTTAAAATAGTGACTAGACGTTGCTGGTCAGTTTCTATCTGGGGATAGCTTGGCCTTGCATATAATCATGGAACTTCGAACATGCGAACACAATTGCCAAAAGTTCCTTCTCAATTTGAGCACACTGCATCTCAGTTTGCGTAAGAGTTCTAGATGCATAGGCAACAGGTCTGGCCTCTTGAAGAATAACTGCACCAAGACCGAACTTTGAAGCTTCACAGGAAAGAACTACTGGTTTGTGGACATTATAGTATCTTAATGTAGGCGGGCTAGCAATTTGCTGTTTGAGGTTATCAAATGCACACTGGCGTTGTTCTAATCATGACCATGCAACATTTTAGAACATTTTCTTAAAGGCTCTGCTAACTCACTAAAGTCAGGGATAAATTTGCCCAAATAGTTAACCATACCAAGAAAATGCTGTAGGGCTTGGATATTGTCTGGAGCTGGCATCTCAAGAATGGCTATTTGCTTGGAAGGATCTGGTCATCAGCCTGTACTGGTAAATAAATGGCCTACACAAGTAACTTCTGGTAATCTGATTTTGCACTTCAGAGGAGTCAACTTTAAGTTCACTTCACAAGCTCTGTCCAGAACTGTCCTTAGGTTCCTGTCATGCTCTGATTCACCATTACCACCAACCAGTAAATCATCAAATATTATCGCACACGGATAACCTAAAAAAATTTGCTCCATTGCATGCTGAAAGACTTCACTGGCAGAATTTATTCCAAAAAGCATCCTGAGGAATCTGTATCTATCAAATGGGGCCCTGAATGTAGTCAGTAGTGAAGATTTGTGATCAAGCATTACTTGGCAAAACGAACTATTTGCATCTAAGACAGAAAAAACAGTGGCATTTGGCATGAGAGTTGCAATCTCCTCAACTGTACACATAGGATGATGAGGTCTTTTTAATGTCTTGTTTAAGTCTCTTGGGTCAATGTATATTCTGATTTCATATGAATTTTTCTTATGAGTAGCTACCTTGGAAGATACCCACTCAGTTGGTTCTCTGACTGGACAAATCAAACCTTGCTGCACCATTTTGTCTAAATGGACCTTGACTTTGTCCTGCATAGCTATTGGAAGTCTTCTTGCTGGTCTGACCACTGAACTGACCTCTGGGTCTACTTTCATGGAGTATACAACTGGACGTTTGCCTAGCTTGTACTTGAAAACATCAGCAATCAGCATACTCTGAGAAAATATTATCAGTAAAGCTGGAACTGGGACACATGCTTACATGATGGACTGCTTTGGTAAAAGAAATCAGTTTCATTCTCAAACTATCTCTGAGACCTAATAATGACTGCACAGATCTTCTGACTACATAAAATTACAAGTTGTAACTGTTCCCAGCTGAATAGCATGAAAGCACTACTGAACCTTTAGTTTAAATCTCATCACCTCCATAAGCAACAAGCTTCGCAAACTAAATTGATCTCCAGTCCTCAGTTTAGCAAATGTTTCTGCTGACATTGCATTACACTTTGAGCTCTTTGGGTTTACCATTGATCAGGACCATAGAAAACATTTCATTCTTTGCTAACAAATCTACTGCATTAAACTTTTTACCAACCACTAATACACCATCTACATAGAAAGTAGGATTGCAGCTTTCTATATGATCAACTTGCTTTTTTAAGTGACCTTTCTTAATAACTGAATAAGGCTTGCCTGATTTACAAAACTTTTGGAAATGGTTCCATTTTTTTACACTTGTGGCATTGCTGACTAAATGCTAATTACCTCTCTCTTACAGACTCATGATTAGCACCACAATTACTACAGTTAACAATAAGACTAGACTTGGGCTTTTCTGACTCACTCTTACACTGTACTGAATATGCCCTTTTCACTGAGCTAGCCTTGGAACTTGCTAGAAAGTGTCAGGGTCTCCCTGCCACACCCACAAGGGGTTGCTGCTGCCTTCATTTACTCTAGAGGCTGCTGAAACCATACTCAGCACTTGTAAGCATACTTGCATGCCTTTCTGTGAGCTTATGGATTTAACAAATCTCTATGGCTTTGCTTAGTGTTAAATCACTGTCACAAAGCAAAATCTTTCTCACTGCAACACTATTACCACCACACACAAGCCTGTCCTTTATTAGCTCATCTAATATATATAGATATAAGCTGCAAAAGTTTCATCTGCCTTTTGGTCTCTTGTGTAAAATAAGTGCCTCTCTAATGTAACATTTGTCTAGGGTTTGCACATTTCTCTAAATTTACGTTTCAAGCACTCGGGGTCCTCTCTGGATTCAGCCGGTACCACAATATGACATTTTCTCCTTCTCCTGCATATATTTCTGGTGCATACACAAATGAACGCTCTCTTTTAATAGCTTTTGACCCAGCTAAGTTAAGCAAATGAATGCCCTTGTACATACATCTTTGTCAGAAAAAGTTGTTTGTATGAAAATATCATATTCCTGCTGAAATTCTATCCAATTCTCTGCTATATTACAATCAAACACAAGTGGATCTGGTCCACAAAATGCCTCTGCCATACACACATAAATATATATATGCCAGAACTTTATGCCAATACTTGTAATTATGCCCAATAGCACAACAAACTCCTCAAAACAACTAACAACTGCACTCTGCCAAACAAGTCTCTGCAGCACAAGAACACTCTGAAATCACTGTACTTTATGAAACCACTCCTTTTCAGTGTAAGAAATACTTCAAAATGACTGTACTTTGCGAATAAACTGTACACAATGGAAAAAGCTCAGAGGACGAAAACCTTCAAGATGAATGCATTTTGCAAATAAACTGTACACAGTACAAGAATCTGTCAAAACGGCTGTACTTTGCAAAATAACTCTGCACAGTATAAGAAACACACTGAAATGGTGGCTTTCTGTAAATTAATGCACACAGCACAAGAAACTTTTTGAAATGGCTGTAACTTTGACTGCACTTTGCAATATAACTACTTTGTACACAGCAAACTCTTTGAAATAATTGCAACACAGTAAAGCACACACTCTGCAAACACTTTGCACACTCTGAGATACTTTGAACAACTCTAGTAATGCTTTGAATGGCTTCGGTAAAATGCAAAATAGTAGTTTGTGCCCAAACATGGTCTTTTGCTAAAAATCATGCAGTTGCCTTGCTCTTTAAGCTCAGTTTGCCCTTTTGTTGTACTTGTTATTCCTTTTTCATCTCTTATCATGCTCATTATGCTTTTTTGTGCCTGTTTTACTCTAAACATGCTTGTTATGCAAACAAAAGGTAATTCTGAGCCCCATATGAATAGTTCTACTAGTTTTATCAAATATCGTGGTTTTGAACATTTCATTTAATTAATAATGCAGTTTGAGCACTTCGTTTGATTACTAATACGTTTTGTGCTACTTGTTTGATTAATAATGCATTTTGTGCCTTATAAATGTGCCACTTCATTTTCTTTGCCAAATAATCATTTGTGCAGTTTTCTTAACCTTTAGCTTGTTTCTGGCCCTTTTTCATTTGTCTGAGCTCCGTTTCACTCAACCTGCTTAGTCTGCCTTCACCTTCAACTCTGCACCTCATGGTTTGAAGAAGTTTTTCTTCTGATCCCACTTTTGACACCGTATCACTCATCTGGTCCAGATAAAACAGATGAACATTTGTGGGTTCAGTTCAAGCAGCTTTATTGCACATAAACACATAAGAAATGAGGCTTTGTAACTTAAACATAAATAAACTTACAGACTAACTACCACAGTCATACATATTAACACTCTGTCTGTTCTCTCAAAATGGCACTGCTGCCTGTGCATGTGCTACATCTGGAAATGTTTCTTAAAAGTACATACACATGCTCTGATCTACAGTTTTATAAACAGATCAGGCATATTTTTATCAATCAGAGAAGAAGTTGTGGACAATAATTAATGCAGGGTCAAAATTATTTATTTGGGAGGGGAAGTAGACAAGAGTAAAGTGGGATAAGCTGATCCTCTGTATAGAAAAAAAGGTGGTTTAGGATTGCCTGATGTGAATAGCTTCTTTAGAGCTATGCAGTTAATGCTCATATACATAACACAACAAGAAGATTATAAATAAATGTAGAAAAGGATGATGATGAAATTAGGGGGGAGTTCAAGAAATAAGGGGGGAGTGGGATTTTGGATGCATATCCTTAAGACGAACAATAAGCGCCACACAGAAAATTATAGTCATAAAGCTGCAGAAGGAATTCTAAGAAGAGAATTGAGAAAGGAGATTTTTGCCAATAGGGAAGACTGCAAGTAGGGGTACAGACAATAGGCAAAATGGGGCTGGCATTCACTGATAAAATTGGCAAAGGAACCAAAGTATTGGGAACAAATAACTAGAGAGGGAATGATAATAGAATGCGATGAATGCAAGTAAAAATTTGGACTGCAGTTTAGAGACTGCCTTCCCTACCAGGGAC
Source organism: Protopterus annectens (assembly GCF_019279795.1). Taxonomy (NCBI): domain Eukaryota; kingdom Metazoa; phylum Chordata; order Ceratodontiformes; family Protopteridae; genus Protopterus; species Protopterus annectens. The sequence goes on from NC_056740.1 coordinate 192,879,510, forward strand.
TGATATCAGAATATAAGCAAAGAGAAAAAGATAGGGAAGTCCTAAGTGAAAGACCTGCTCTGGTAGAGTTTTTAGTTTTATGTATTACTCCCAATTATGCAACAAAGTCCAGAAGGCTAAGGGATTTTAACTGAAAGTGTTTGCATGGGTATTTTCATACTCCAACCAGACCTCAGAAAAGTTTCCTCAGGTGGACAACAAATGTTGGAGGTGTGATGGGGAAGAAGAAATAATTGGGAATATGTTTTTGGGAGGAGTGGAGTTTGTGGATTTTAAACATTCTGTCAGAAATATCCGGGGAGCAAATGGCTGTAACTAAGGAAATGATTATTTTGAGCTGGGACAAAGGATCAGAATTGCCAGTAATGTAGTTAGTAACGCCTTATTAAGTTTAATTCTGTTGGCTGCCAAAACATCAATTACTAGAAAATCAAAATCAAAATCTAAACCAACTGTATTGAAAGTATTGAATATTACACTGCATATATGAAATCAGACTTTATTATGGTTACTCTCAGGCAATATTTGGAAAAGTCCCGGATGTATCACAATGTAATTACTGTTCCCACAAAAATCTATAGTCTAATTTACAAGGACTGAAACATGTTCATATTAAAGCAAACGAATCAGAAATAAAATGCACCTGCTTCATAAATGGGTCACTCTATATTTAGAGGATATTATAACAATAACAAATACAAAGCTAATATGTCACTGCTGTCTCTGAAATTTTGCCACAAGGATACACTATTCTTAGGACTGACAGGAAGTAAAATGAAAGAGGTACTGTTGATGTATACTATTTCATACAAAACTAACCTGCTTTTTGTCAAAAAACAGGCCCCATACTATGAAGGCAGGGAGCCCATCCTCCTGATTTGTACATAAACTGTCTCAAAAACATTGCTAATGCATGTCATTCACGACAAAGAAATTCTGTGATACAAGTACAATATTCTTAGATCTAACAGGAAATACAAAGGAGCAGGCAGTGTTATCATATTGTTTCATATAAGCTTCCCTAGTTCCTGTCAGGAGTACAGGTCTCATACTCTGCAGGTAGACAGTCCATTCTGACTAGTACAACAATGTAAAAGCACTGTTAGTCACTTATTTCTACACTTCACCTGATGCTCAGGAATTTTCTCCAGCTGAAAAGCAATGTAAAAACAGAGATGGTCATCCTGAAAGATCTGAACATTGTTAGGAGATATTCAGTAAATGATATAACTACCTTCCAGATATCTTCACAGACTCCAACAACTGATTACTCCTACTACCAAAACAGGTAAATTCTTAGGCTAAGACAACATAGTGGGCTGGATTCCAATTACTGTACCCAGCAGGATTACCTCAGCAGGTATCATGGCTGACTCTGTCAGTAATTTATCTGCAGTTACTGCGTGAGACCATAGTGATATCAAATGTTTTGCTGCTGTAAAAATGTAACTGGGTCAAACATCACTATTGGTGTTTTAGCTGCATTGAGTGGTCTCCAGTTTTATTTTATTTATCATTTGTTTACAGAGAAAGACCAACTTGGAACAAAGCCAATTTTCAGCGCAGACCCGGGTAGAAATGCTCCATATGCATGTCTTTGTAATGTGGGAGGAAATCGGAGCACCCAGAGGAAATCCACACGAACATAGGGAGGACATGCAGCTTCCGCATAGAAGGCACTCCAGCCGAGAATTGAACCAGAAAACCTCTTGCTGTGAGGTGACAATGCTACCACTGCACCACTGCCCCATCCAGTTGATAGGTCACTACTTGAAAGTTTGGATAGCTTTAGATCAGTCTTTCTTGTCATACTAAACAATGCAGACCCATTATATATGGGGAGTCAAGCTCAATAATTCCCTTGGATTACTCCTCAGATCAAACCTAGATATAGGGAATCATTTTTTTTATCGACCATCAGCGCAGATTTACACTGAACTCTCATAAGATATATACATGTAGCTCCCACTGTATTTTCATTGTAGAAGTACTAGACTGTAGTTTTTTATTAGACCACAAGGTGGAGCTGCTTCAGGGATATAAAAGACAATTTCAAAAGTGAAAGAGGAGACTGAGATACTAGCTGAAGGAGGGAAGACTGAAACTGTGAGCTGAAGGGAAAAGGGCCTTGCAGCATGACTGGATTTTCTTCTCTGGTGTTTGGGACAGGGAAGTGAAGTACCAGTTTGTGTCTATTTGTTGCTGAAATCCTGGGTGATGGTATTTTGTGGAATCAGGAGGGAAGGCTGAAACCAGTAGTTCCACTCCTGCATATGATTCAGCAAGAAAAGCAGTTCCTTTGGGCCTAGTACAGAGAAGCCATAGATGATTACCAGAGTTCTGGCAGGTGATTTTTTTACTTTTCTCATCAGAGGAACCACGGTGCCTGGTCACTAAGATAATCTCGACGGAGTGCTGAGAGGCTCTGGCCATCTTTTTACATTTTTATAAGATTGTGGCCCCCCCCCAAATGTTTTTTGGATTACAAATAACTGGGATCCATATGCGCTCCAACTTGGGCCCCATCGTGCCAGCAGCAAGACTGTAAGTAGTGACTGGCCAGTGAACAGGGTATAATAGAGTGTTTCATAGTTGGTCTGCTTAGACTTGATCAAGGGGGTTGAGGGTGTTAGTACTGCTCAATGGCATTGCATTTTCTCATATCTGTAGTATTGCATTATAAATCTTCATTGTGCAATGACATTGCATTTTTTCATACCTTTACTGTTGTATTATAACTCTTTTATTGCTTAATGACATTGCATTTTTTCTGTGTTTGGATTGCTGCATTATAAAGCTTTACTGCTCATTGATATTGCCTTCTTTGTGCATATTTGAATGTCAAGACCTTTTTGTTGAATTCTGGGCAAGAGAGTGAATGTATGTTTCATTGTACGCATATCTCACCCTGCATTATTGCTAACTGGTGCACTGTTGAAGTAATTTGTCTGGGGTTGTGCTATTGCCTTTTTAACTAGATTGTCACCTAGAATAAAATCTGTCAATCTTGCCACCTTGGTGTGTTGGGCCTATAGGGGTGTCACCAGAGTCAAGAAGGAAGGAACCCATATCTACTTCACCTACACCTGTGGGTGCGCTACATACAGGTGTCAAGTAAAGTATTTCATACTAATCAGAGAAGGCAATCATCTGATTAAATAAATATATACATACATACATGCATGCATACATAAATAAATAAGCAAATGCTAACAGTTCAAAGAAATTTAGAAGTAGCAACAATCATCTTTTCAGCCCTAGCAATATCTGTAAGCCTTCTCCTCTCCCTTACCTTAACTCTGAAAAGACAGTTGCCCATTCATGTGTGTCTTCGGGATTCCATTAAACAGTTCACGTTAAATAAATGTTGTGGTGTAACAACAACCCTGCTTCATCATGAATGCCCATTTTTTCTATTTATACTGACTCACCTCATATAGTATATAGACTGAAAGGTAAAGCCTGAATCAGAATCAATAGATAAACTGTCTTTAGAAGTTTTGAAAGTCTCTGTCAGAGCTATCATTTATCCCACCATATACTTCTCAAATCATTCCATCAAAGAGAGAATATGTGACAATAATCTGGGAATAGTACTTACTATGCCTCTGCATAATGGTAAAATTTCAACTGCCCTAAATATCCATTTATCCAATGTCTTTCAGTCTCCTGTATGAGAAAATCTGGAGAAAAGTATTCATTCACACTTTCCTGAGCATCTAACTAACAATAATGTCACCAAAAACATCCCACAAAACTTTAGATCTGGCCACAAAACAGACACTGCCCTAAATGATGCTGTTAAGTACATCTGCTGTGTGCTGAACTTGGCAAAGTAGATGCTTCAGTCTTTCTTAATGTATCAAAATCATGACTGATGCATGAACATCTTAGCCAACTATGGTCTCATGCCCAGTCTAGGCAGATGATTTGCCAGCTACCTAAGATACGAGTTTTAACCTGTTAAATGGAACTATTCCAGCTCTTTGATGCTGGCAGTTACTTTTGGAGTTGCATGGGGCTCAGTGTGACAGATCCTTCCTTTTCAAATCTGACATGGGTGATCACTATGGGAATGCCAGGTTCGTACAGCATATTGATATGTCAACTAGCCTTCCTGTTGGTGACTCCATCTCTTTGGCCAGTTCTAAGTTACAGAATAGCTTTGACTCGATGCAAAACTGATAGACCAGTACAACTATATCACAATGCAGGCAAAACTAAGACTATGCTGTTCTCTAGTAAGAATAAAATATTAGATAATTATTTCTCCACCCCCTTACAACTCTAGGTTTAACTATTATTTCTTCTGATAACTCAACTACAGATGAAGTTACTTCTAACAAATTACTTGGTCTAATAATAGATAACCAAAGTTGATAAGCACATAAACATTGGTCTGGTTACAGCAAACCAGACATCAGGTCAAATGTACAGGACAAACATTTTTATCATCCAGTTTTACACTTTCAGCCATTCCTATATACTTCTTTCCAGCTGTTTTTAATTCAGCACATTTGTTCACAAACTTGTCACCACTTCTACATTTGAAAAAGGTTACAACAGGATGGCTACATTTACCACTGGTAATCACTGCAGAATGCACCATTGTATAGCTCTCTGTATTCTAAAATGACTAGAATATAACCAGAAAATGTCAGTTTTCCAATTAAAAACTGCCCCCTGCTACTAAATATCTATATGTGTTTGGCACAAACTTCATAGGTTCATAGATTGTAACTAGGCTATCAACCCATGGGGCCTTTCTAAACTTAGCTAAGTTTTTCTGAAAGAATAATGACGTTCCAAATAGGACACTGAGGGCCAGGCATTTGTAAACTACCTCTATCTATAAGGGATATGGTTGCCAGGCCCGGTGTCAGTTTTCTATTCCCCATCCAGTGGTCTAGGTTCTGCTTAAATTGGGTAATAGAGGAACTCAGCTTCACATGGATGGGGAGCCTGTTTCATAGGAGGGGCAGTCTCTGGGACACATATCTGTCTCTCCAGCATGTTCTGTTTAAGTCACAGACAAAATTCAGCTCCTTAAACCTTGTATTTCTGGTACTGTTTCACTTACGAATATGCAGGAGATTCTTAAGTATGGGGTTTGTGGATGCCTTGTAAGCCAGGCATAGATCACCCTTTAGCAATCTATAGGAGACTGAGTAGAGAAAAAGGGCTTTAAGGTGCTCTTTGTAAGGCAAGTTTGTTATGCCTTGTATTCTTTTTGTAAGGAACCTCTGAGGTCACTCCACTTGCTGCATATGCCTGGTCAGGTACATACCAAAGGGAGCACTGTACTCTATGACTGGTTTGATAAGGGCAGAGTACTGTGGGATAATGACCTCTTTGGACCTAGCTGCCATGGCTTTACTTATAAGTTGTTCAACATAAAAGGATTTCCTCACCACTGTGGCCACATGGTGGTCGAATTTAAGGTTACTGTCTATGTGAGTACCCAGATCCTGACCACTGTGTCGACTCTTAGGGGAGTCATCAGTCATCATGAGTCATCATGATCTAGCATCTTCCTATAAGTGTTTAGTTTACATATCTAGATCAACATATAACATACAGTAATGCATGCTACCTTGTATATGTCAATAAACCTGGAATAGGCTTCCCTGTCCTTTAAAACCCCTTCTGACATGAATGCACTTTAGAAAATTATAGGATCATACGTAGTTACTAGGTATGCAGTGCTGGGGGCACTTGCGGGGCCTATCCTAATTAACCAATTTCTTTAGTGCCCAGTCTGGTTAAGTGATTTGCTCTGAGTGACACAGTAGGAAAATGGATGCTGAAAGAATCAAACCATGTACCATAGGAAGGAGCTCATTAACAGCGCATAGCCTTAAACTTCTGTGCTTACTGCCACACTAGTAAATGATGGTCTCCCTATGACAGCATGGAGTATGTTCTCTTAAACACTCAAATTGTCACTGTGGAAAAAAAACAGGACAGCAGTAATATAGGCAATATTTTAAATGGTTATTACTTTGACTTATCAATCCCTGATTTCCACCGATGTAGTGACAACACCAACAAGATCCCTGGCCTTAGAGAAGCTGCTTATGCATACCTGTCATCTTCTTAACACAACAATTCTGGACAAATCAAAGATAAGGGGAAGAAATAAAGGCCCATATTAGGGTCTGATTTAAAAAAATGCTCTTATAAATTTAGTTGCTAGACTAACACATTTTGTATTAGCATTCATATTCTGAAGGATATGAAGTCTGAAACTAAAATGTCTTGTCACTATTTAGTGACGTCAATCCTCAATAATTTTCCAGAAAACAATGAATTAAAAATCTAAACATTCTGGACAGCTGAGAAGTATGTTCTGAGTAATGGGTGAGTTTGTTAGTGAAAGCATGCAAGCAGGTATAGCGACTTGTTTTTTTACCACAGAAAAGTAAAATAGACACCTTTACTTTCTTGTGATAATTTATCATTTGATAGGTACTGTAGTACTAGGCCTTCAGTTTTTCAATATGTTTAGTATTTCTGAAATTCTATAATTAATGCAAGGAACTCCAAGTCACATGTTTTGTTATTCCATACTCACCGCAAAGGTTAGCAGTAGGATTTGGGCTATACACTATAATGTGACTGATTTGTGAACTGCTGTAACAGTCTTGATGACGGCCACAGTGACTGCCCTGTATTTCAACCAAACAATGAACTTATGCAGCTCAGAAACTTGATACTTGGACTCCTATTCAAAGGGCAATAAAAGGCAATCTCTACTGAAAGCATTTTTTGTTTTTTGTTTTTTTATAGGGAGGAAGCTACATGTAAACTTCAATAAGCATAGCTCAGTGACATCCATAAATGACTAGCTTAGTAAAAAAATATTTGCTATTTTCCCCAAAGTGCAGAGATGCCCCTTTTCAAAACCTTGGGGGTAAAATTTTAGGGTTCCTATTATAACAATGAAAAGGCTGAAGATCGAACAGCCTAAAACGCAAAAATGCCATTCATTGATGTGTTTTTTGTGAGATCGCTGTACAGTGAAGATTGGAAAATTTGCCCTTTCCTCACTGAAGTGTGATCTCGGAGTTGGTATATATAATTAACGGGAGGTGGGGGGGTGCAGCCCCCTACAAAAGCAACTTCGAGGTACGGCATTTTCTGCTTTTAGGCCAGTCGACATTTGGTCTTTTTGATGTTATAATATAGACCCAAATATTACCATAATATAGAACACAAGAGTTGTATACCCAATGGCCTGGCTCTACATCCACTCACTTGATTGCTGGGTGACCCTGACATACTCATTTAAATTTTCATGTGCATAAATTACACACAGATAAACTATCACTTTGTGTGCCCTTCCAAGTTAAATATCCTCCTCTCACTTGTACATGGCTTAGGAAGATCTGTCACGAGTTTAGTGTACATTGGTGAAACGATAGTGAAGTGCTTCAGTCTGCCATCTGAGGAAGTCCTTTCTGGTGATGCTGGCCATAACAGCCTGCACTAAGTGCCTTACATTTCCCCAGAGGCTAGTATACAAATAGCATTCCGCAGCCTATAATTATAATTCTTTACAAGTCATGGTTATACGTTAAGCACTGAGAAGCTACATGACTGAGGGTGCATTACTATTACTAAGTAATAATGTGGGCAATGGAGACCGAGATACATCCAAGGGCTTAACCCACCCCAGGAAGGTAATTTTCCCATGAACAGCTTCTTCAGATGACTGCACTACTGCTGTAAAGTGGATCAATATTTTATGAAATATTGTTTTATTATGAATTGCAGGTAAGCTTTTGTTTTTATTTTTTTTTTCATAGCGGGTAGAAGCAAAACATTATGTATCTTCATAATGAAAGCTGATTTACACAGGAAACAGAAGCATCCTGATAATGCCTCCATATACAGGAAATAGGGAGGCATTATAATGAACTAGTGTTTCTGCAGCTATTTTATTAGCATACAGTCACGTGTCTGTAAAACAAACTAAGTTGGCTGTGCAAATCAAGCATGACATAAGCAGCATTATAATCTTAAAAGTTCTTGCAGCACAAAGCACTGTCAATAGTAACAGGCAAATGTCCCGTCTTCATGTTTATTGTTCACCTGTCTACCTGATCTGCTTTCAGCCTTGGATGCTGCAGCCAAACATAGCTAATTTTTCATCACATTAACTTATTATAGTCTATGGTACTTGTGTTAATCATGTCCCTAAAGAAAAAAACAAAAGTAGCCCTTTCTTTAGTGCTGCCACCAAATGTTACCATATGGGTTCATCTTAGCGTACCCCCTTCTATATAATATCTGCGTGTTATCCATGATCAGCTGAAGCATTGAAGCAGAAACAGAATCAACTCTGAAATAAAGGAGTCTTACATGCATGTTACCACTCATCAATAAATACATCTTGTACCCAGATTAATTTTAAAATGAAAACACTGGTACTGCCTTTTCACTGCTCTCAAAACTAAACTCTCAGAATTAAAAATATGAACACCTTTCAGTACACCACAAAATGCAATAATGCACCCACAGCCTTATAGGGAAAGTCCTATAACCACTATTTTCTGTTTATTGCTGAGATCTACAATATATGTATTTTCTGTTTGTTGCTGAGATCTACAACATATGTAATATACATAATAGTTACCTTTATCACAGTACTAATTTCATCAGTATTTAAATACCAATATAAACAACTTACATTAGAAAAGAACTACCTGATACACCTACGGGCACTTTGGTATAAATGAGCAAAAGGCATTCAAGATCTGTATGCTTCTACAATGTGGCCTGCCATGTTTACAATGCATGTCACTGTCACAGCTGATCTCCTGTGTAACAATAAAGTTCTCATATTAAACTGGGTTTGAAACTTTTCAGAGTACAGCAGATACTTGTGTACTTCATGTAGTGTAAATTCCCTGATTCAGACAAAATACCTTTAAAGAATCCAGAACCTTGACATGGTAAGGAAGAGTATGACTCACTGTAAAATTTCGCTTCTGCTTGCCTTGACAGCTCATCATCAGAACATGTTGTGTGACTGGTTTATAAAACAGAGTACAGAAGAAAGTTCTTTATGCCACAAGCAAAACAGTAACAAACAGACACATTTATTTATTTGTACTATAAAGGCAGAGGTTGGTTTTAAAAGAGACTTTCTTAATGTTACCTAACCCAGAAACCTAAATGATTGGAAGAACCATTCCCTTCATCTTTTACCCACATTATAATAAAATGCGAAAAATCAGAGCAGAACACAGCAAAATAATGAATGAATGTAGGTGATTGCCAGTGATGTAGGGCGCCCAACTGCTATGCACATGGATTCTGCTGGGCAGATGGCTGTCCAGTCCACAGTGGAAGACACTGTCAGTGCTACAGGCTGTTGAAGTACAACAGAGAAGGTGAACTCTACTGGCTTTCAATGCATATCCTACCTCAGCCAGAGCAGAAGACATAACGACTCCCTCAGATGTAGAACTACAACTGTATAGCCATACAGCATTCAATATATAGGTCTGCAGAAACTATATTGAGCTAGGAGATGTATAGTTTTGATGGTTGAGAACTAAGGTCAGTAGAAACCCCAAAAATACAACACAGTAAATAAAGAATAACCAAACAAAGACATAAAATGGACACAATCTTTTTTTATATAAAGAGACTAGCAAAAAAATCTGAAGCACTACTACAACCAAACTAAGTAGAAGCACAGATAATGCCAGCACATCAAGATAACTAAGTATGTATTTCTTTCTACTGTAAACTTCATCCATCCATGCTAACGACTCAAAGCAGACTCCTGTAGCAACCCCATAAAAAGCCATCACCATCTATGAAGTTTACTGGGGGGGGTTAAGAAATTGCCAGGCCTTTCTTTCATATCACACACACCAACAGACAAGTCAAAAGTAACCAATCCAGCTACCACATCTTAGGAACGTGGGAGGAAACTAGAACACCCAGAGAAAACCCACACAAACAAGTGGAAGGAATGTAGACATCATACAGAAGGCACATCAGATGAAAACTGAACCAAATAATCTCATAAGAATGTAGAATCTCATAAGGTGACAGTGATAATCTCTGTGTCACTCTGCAGCACTAAAAACTTCATAGCTGCAGCTGAATCTCAGCTCTAATTTTTAAATATTGTTAAGGTTTTACTCTGCATGGCCCAAGAATTTGCAATTGATTTTACTGTGTCTGCCCTACCAAACCTGGAGACATTCTGTTCTGTGCATCAAGAAACCATTCATAAAGAAATGCTTTTTAGTGTTTATCTTAACATGCCTCTTCCATCCCTGTGTTTTGTGCCTTTACCAAAAAAAATCCTTCCTGTATCTGAACTGCTAAAGGCTTCTATCATTTCTCATTCTCTTCTTTTATCAAGTCATATGTGCTGAAGTGATTTAATACCTCACCTATGAATGCATAATGTATTATGTGACCAGGACCACCTTTGCTGCCCTTTTTTTTGAACACCCCTCATCACTTCGTAGTCATGATACAGGCAAAGCCTCCAGAAGCAAACACATTACTTAAGGTGAAACCATCAAATAAATAAACAAGCAAGAAGTAAAAAGTACAGTTTTGTACCTACCATAAACCACGAAAATATTCACAAAGCACACAAAACACCAGTAAAGATAAATCCAGGAAACGAAAGAAGTATCCAAAGATGAAAATTTAATTCAGCAAAGACTCACAACAAATAAACGCTCTTTTTTACAAATGCGTTTTCGTCCGACATAAACCAGGACTTCATCAGATTAAATTCAAATAAATCAATTAGCAGTTTAAATAAGCATAAAATTTAAATTGAACCAATCAACAAAAGTGCGTTCTAACCAGGCAAATCAAAAACCAGTTAATCTCATGAATATTAAGCTCAAACTTGTTGTATTGTCCCTAAAAATAAAAAGTTCATTAAACCATTCCATGTGTGTGGTGTTACAAATAAATATTAATATAAAACCTTGCAACTGAATAAAAAGCCTACTTATTATTATTATGCTATTAAAAACTTACAATTCTTTTAATAAATAATTAAAAAAAATTAAATAATTTAAAACATATATCATTTCTATCCATTTCAACCTATTGCCCATTTATATAGTAATGCTGCCATCTGGTGATTTTATCTAGTACTTCAATAGACTAAATGTCAGCAGCTCTCAATTTTAACACTGGGGTTAGGGATATATGGTCATTTAATCCGGGTTTTCTCGTGGCATCTAATTTAATTTGCCACCATAATTCTTTATAAGCTAACCATTCTTCCCACAAACCACCCCTCAAGTGTTTTTTAACCTGTTCCAATACAAAAAAAAACAAATTTTGCTTCTAAACATTCCTTAGTATGCCTATAAAGTGCATTTGTATCTTTACATTTCTGTATTTCATAATTATGTTCATATATTCTTCTCCTCAAAGCTCGTTCCGTTTTTCCAATATAAAATGAACTGCATTTTTTACATTGAGCCAAATATATAACTCCCTTGGTCTCACAAGTATAGTATATTGTGTTAGTTATAGTTATGTCCCTACTAATTATGTATATCTCATTTGTATTCAATATAAATTCGCATTGATTGCAGTGGCCACATCTAAAACTACCCATCCTTTTCTGTCTATTTATTGTGCCTCCTGTATATCCACTGTAATTATTTATTGTATTTTTTGTATTTGATTCCAAAATATTTTTCATGTTCTTTGCATTTTTATATACCAATTTTGGAATGGTATTATTAATATTTTCCATGTCCACAAACATTAAAAATTTTTCCCATTCATTCCTAAATATTTCGCCAATTTTAATGTTGGTCATGTTGTATTCCAAGACAAAAGCATGCTCATAGTTATTGATATCTCGTGGTTCAGATGATGTGCTGTCTACATGATAATCTGTTTTTCTCCCCTTTATAGGTTGAAATTTGTTGTTTCTACCCTTTTCTACTTCTTTCCTTATCGTTTTAATAAATGACATAGGGTATCCTTTTTCTTCGAACATCTTTTCAAGGAATTCACATTCTAGAATAAAGTCTTCATTTGAACTGGTCATGCGACTACCCCTCACAAATTGTCCTTTGACAATGTTCTTTTTACAATGTGAGAGGTGCGCACTAGTAAAATGAAGGAAAGAGTTACAAAATGTTTCTTTCCTGTGAATCCTAGTTTCAAAATCCTTTGCCGTTTTGTATATTTCTACTTCCAGGTATTGAATTTTATCCCTGGATGAGGTATATGTAAACCTTAAGAAACTTGTGGTATTATTAATATATTCAAAGAACTTTTCAAACTTTGTCATATCTCCAATCCAAAAAATAAGTTTGAGCTTACTATTTATGAGATTAACTGGTTTTTGATTTGCCTGGTTAGAACGCACTTTTGTTGATTGGTTCAATTTAAATTTTATGCTTATTTAAACTGCTAATTGATTTATTTGAATTTAATCTGATGAAGTCCTGGTTTATGTCGGACGAAAACACATTTGTAAAAAAGAGCGTTTATTTGTTGTGAGTCTTTGCTGAATTAAATTTTGCATCTTTGGATACTTCTTTCGTTTCCTGGATTTATCTTTACTGGTACCTACCATGAATGTAGATGTTCGAGAGTTCACACTGCTGCAGTCATCACACTTGGGTTATCCTGCCATCAGGCGGTCCCGCAGTCGGCCAGAGTTCCAAAGTCTTGGTCCAGCGTCGGCTGCTGTCGCTTCTTCCCTGATGTCAGTGCGCCAGGTGTATATAAGAGGCATCCGACACCATTTTCTTCAGTTTTTCTTGCCCCAGATGTCAGGTGCCCCCAAGTAGGTAGGCAATACGTATTGCTAATAAAACATGTAAAAGGAGTAAAAGGAATACCTTCAGTTACAAGCAAATACACCACAAAGCTTGTACAGGATAGAAAAGGTGTAGAAAAGTTCAGCTAGGTCAGAGGGGATGGAGGGAGGGTAACCTGGACTGCAGCAGTGTGAACACTCGAACATCTACATTTATGGTAGGTATAAAACTGTACTATGTTCATCTTGTTACACTGCTGCAGGTTTCACACCTGGGTTGAATCCCAAAGCTAAGGATGGGTGGTGGAACTAAACATGGTTTGGAGAGGCTAGTAGGCCCTGCAGAACTGCAGTGGCAAAACAAGCTCTGGTTTTAGAGTATAGAGGTAAGTGATAGTGCTTGGTGAAGGTGTGCACTGAACTCCAAGTTGCAGCCTCCAAAATATCCTTGGTTGGTACTCCTCTGAGGAAGGCTGTTGATGTTGCTGTAGCCCTGGTGGAATGGGGCCTGATGTTATCAGGTACAGATTTCCCATGATGTGTGTAGCAGAAACGGATACAATGTCCCATCCATTTTGAAATGGTCTGTTTTGAGATAGCCTTTCCTTGTGATCCTGCAGCATAGGATACAAAGAGCTGGTCAGATTTTCTGAAAGCTTTAGTTTTATCCAAGTAGTAACGTAATTGCCTGTGAATGTCCAAAGAGTGTAGGAGCCTTTCCCCTTTGTTCTGGAGGTTTGGAAAAAAAGGTGGGCAAATGAATGGTTTGGTTTAGGGCCACACTGGATACCACCTTTGGCATAAAGGAAGGGTTAATTCATAAAGAGACTCTGTCTTGATGAAAAATTATGAAAGGCTCCACTGCCATTAGGGCCTGTGGCTCTGAGACTCTTTGTGCTGAAGTTATTGCTAGCAGAAGGGCAATTTTCCTTGATAGAAACTGTAGATCAGCTGTAAAAGCTGGTTCAAAGGGCGGTAGTGTAAGTTTTTCCAAAACAAAGTTGAGATCCCAAGTTGGTGTTGGTGCTCTCCAGGGCAGTCTTATGTTCTTAGCCCCTCTGAGGAACCGTCTTAGTAATGGATGTGAAAATTTAGGAGGATCCGTGTTGTATTGAGCTGAAATAGCTGAGGCGTGGATCTTAATAGATGAAAAGGAAAGTCATTTGTGCAACATCTCAGTTAAATATTGAAGAATCTGAGGAATATTTGGGACAAGGGGATTTTGGCCTTTAGCCTGGTTCCAGGCGCAGAATCTTTTCCATTTGTCTGAATAGGCTTTCCTGGTGCTGGGCCTCCTGGCCTCCAGAATGACATCCATCACAGCTTTAGAGAGAAGTGTTGACTGGTTGTTTAGGTAATTTGCCATGCAGCCAGATTTAAAGTCTTGAGCTGGCTGTGTAGAATCTGATTGTTTTGCTGAGTGAGCAGGTGAGGAATTGGAGGTAAAATCCATGGTTGGCCTTGAGCCATGTTCCTTAGTGTTGGATACCAGTGTTGGCGTGGCCAGTCTGGAGCAATGAGTATCATTTGTGGCCTCTCTAATCTGGCTTTCAGCAGCACCTTTGCCAGAAGAGGCAGTGGAGGAAAGGCATACACTGTCAATGTTTTCCAAATGAATGAGAGGGCGTCCACTTTCCAAGCTAGTGTGTGGTATGTCCTTGTGCAGAATTTCCGTAGTTGGTAGTTTTGGGGGGAAGCAAACAGATCTATGTCTGGGCTCCCCAATTTTGGAGTTATCATTGCGAATACTTGTGGATCTAGTTTCCACTCGTGAGGATCTATGATGTTTCTGCTTAGATCGTCTGCCAATGTGTTTTTCTTTCCTGGCAGGAATTGTGCTTGTAGTTGAACTTGGTAGGTCAGTGCTGTGTTCCACAAGGTCATTGCTTGCCTGCATAGGGGGTAGGAATGTGTGCCCCCTTGCTTGTTTATGTACCACATCACTGTGGTGTTGTCCGTCTTTATTAGGACTTGTCCTGGATGTAGGAGGTCCTTGAAAGCTGTTAGGGCATTTTGTACAGCTAGCATCTCTTTTTGATTGATATGTAGATGTCTTTGATCTGCAGACCATTTGCCCTGAATACACTGTCCTGCCATGTGTGCTCCCCAGGCATAATCCGATGCATCTGTTGTTATAGGTTGCCTGGCTGTGGGTAAGGTAAAAGGCTGACCCTTGTTGAGGTGACATGCCTGAGCCCACCATAGAAACTCCTGTTGAAGGCAGGGAATGAGTGGAATTATTGTTTCCAAGCTGTGGCTGTGTTAAGTCCATACGCTTTTCAGATACCATTGTAATTTCCTCATATGCAGTTTTGCAAATGGTATTAGTAGTATGCAAGATGCCATGAATCCCAAGGCCTGCAGAATTTTTATTGCAGGGAGTTGGGTCTTTGTTGCCATCATTTTGAAGTATTGAGTCAGTTGTCCTTGCTTGTCTGGCGTGAGATAAGCTATCTGGGCCATTGTAGTTAAGCTGGCACCCAGGAATATTATGTCTTGTGAGGACACTAGTTTTGACTTCTTTTCATTTACTGTGTACCCAAGGCAACTTAATAGGTTTTTGACAAACGCCAGATGCTTTAAAAGAATGTCCTTGCTTTCTGCTTGAATAAGGCAGTCATCCAGGTATGGATATATTTGAATTCCTCTTTGTCTGCAGTATGGAATTACTGGTGCCAGGCATTTTGTGAAGACCCTGGACACAGTAGATAAGCCAAAGGGCAGTGCAGAGAATTGGTAATGGGTTGAACCTGCTATAAATCGGAGGTATCTTCTGCAATTTTATCTGATAGGGACATGCAGGAATGCCTCCTTGAGGTCCAGCGTTACTAGCCAAGCCTTCTTGCCCAGCATAGGAAGAAGTTGCTGTAGTGTTAGCATGTTGAATTTGGGTACTTCCAGATATGTGTTTAGAATTGAGAGGTCCAGAATGGGTCTCCAGGCTTTGTCCTTTTGGGGAACGAGAAAGAGTCTTGAGTAAAATCCTTGTCCTTGCTCCTGTGTAGGAACCTGCTGAATGGCTCTCATGTCCATGAGGGCTGAAATTTGCTTTTGAGCCTCTGCCCATTGATTTGGTGGCAGGTTTGGCATTCCTTTTATCCTTGGTAAAGTGTGAAAGTGGAATCTGTATCCTTGAGATACAATATTTAGGACTCATTTGTCTTTTGTGATGATGTGCCAGTTGTCTGCAAAAAGTGCTAGTTTTCCTCCCAAGGGAGCTGCCAAGAGGGATTTGCTTGGTAGTCTGAGGGGTAAGTCATTGTGTTTGTCTTCTGATAGTTTGAGACCTGTCTTCTCCTCCTTTTTGGGTTGTGGCACCCCATTGTCGAAGCTGGTAAGAGCCTTGTGACTGCCCTCTGCCCCTTGGGCGTCTGTATTTGCCCCTCTGTGGTCTGGCAGAAGCTGGAAAGGACTAGTTTTTGGTTGGCCAATTTCTGCTGAAATGAGGGGGTTGACCCTGTAAAAAATCCCTGACCGTCTGCATAGATTTTGCCTTATCCTCCATTTTCTTTAAAACCTCTTCTGCTTTTACACCAAATAAAACATCCTGCTGTAAAGGTGCATCCAATAACTTTGCTTTAACATGATCAGGTAAAGTTTATTCTTTTAACCAAGCATGCCTATGTATGACAGACCCTGTCACTGCTGCTCTACAAGAAGCTTCCAATGAATCAAATCCACATTGCAAAGTATGTTTTCCCACTTGTTCAGCTGCATGCAACAAATCTTGCATTTCCTTGTAATCAGGCTGTTCTGTATGTGTGATCATTTTTTGTTTCAATTGAGACATCAAATATTGTTGATATTTCAGCATGTGAAACTGGCAATTTAAGGCCCTCATAGCTAGAGTAGCTGAGGTATAGACTTTCTTTCCCCATCTGTCTAGTGCTCTAGAATCCCTTTCAGAGGGTACAGGAATTTTAGCAATAGAGGCCTTAACCCCTTTGGGAGCCTGGGAAATGGTTTCTGGGTCAGCAACAGGGCTTTTATATAGGAATTTGTGTGAGTCAGGGACTCTGTAGTATCTGTCTGGTTTGGCTGGTGCAGGAGGTAATGAATCTGGGTTAAGGCTAGATTCTGAATAAACATCACCCACAATGTCTAACATGGGTGGAATAGCAAGTGGTCTGTGCTGGGATAGTAAAAGGAACTCTCGGAGCCTTTTCTTAGAATCAGAGTAATCCTGGCCTTTCCAGTGGAAATGTTTCCTCATGCTATGTAAAGTTTCCCCAAAAGAGTAGTCTTCTGGGGGAGATGCTGAAGGGATAGACTCTTCAGCATCAGAGTCTTCATAAGGGGGAAAGGAATATTCCTGTTCCTCAGAAGAATTTGAGGAAATTGAAGCCTGGTCAGAGGAAGCGTAGTCCTCCTCCTGTCTTGGCCTTTTATCAGGAGGGGGATGGGAACCCTTGATTAGGGTAATTAAATCTTCAGCCATCTTAAGCATCTGTTTCTTAGGCATGGGGCCTTGTCCTGGAGACTGCTGTACAGTCTTCTTTGTTTTGAAAGGGGTTTTCAGCTTTGCATAGGATTTAATAGTGAGTGTAGTCTGTCTGAAGACACCTTCTGCAACTGAAGGCGTTTCAACTGCACCGGAATCTCCTTCAGCCATGGAGTCAGAAGAGTCTACAGGTAAAGGTTGTGGAGGCCTAGCAATCTCCGCTTGGGAATCGGATGCCGCCTGGCGTTCTAAATCAGCGGTCGTCAGGGGCTGCGTAGGCACCTCACTGAAAACCGGAGAACTGGCAACTGGCCTAGTGGAGTCTGGTTTGGGTATCGGCTGCCTGTCCTTATCTTTGTGTTTTTTATGCATTCCGGTCGTCGGTTGCTCCGACGGCATGGTATAATTAAATTTCCTACCAAAATAATGTCGGGCGAAATCAAACCGATGTTTAATAGTTTGTTTGTTAAACCTAGAAAAACCGACAACCTGTGATGTCGTGGTCTGGGCCTAGGCAAGGAATACAATAAGAATGAAAGTCCTTATGAGGTATTTGCTTCCCACAAGAAATGCAATTGTTAACTTTTTCTGACATCGGACTGAGGCAAGAAAAGGTTCCCCAACAGGGTACTTAGCTTTACTGAAGACTTCGGTCTGAAATTCAATTAGAAAATCTCAGGAGTCGGCCGACCGGCACTTGCGAACTGCTTCTGCTTCGGGCACTGTGCGGCAAGAAAGACTGAAGAAAATGGCGTCGGATGCCTCTTATATATGCCTGGCGCACTGACGTCAGGGAAGAAGTGACAGCAACCGAGGCCGGACCAAGACTGGCCGACTGCGGGACCGCCTGATGGCAGAAAAACCCAAGTGTGATGACTGCAGCAGTGTAACACGATGAACATCACCATTTTTACTTGCTATGTTTCTTTTACAAGACACAATAAAGACTGGGAGACGGTAACCATTTGATATGTCAGAACCCACTACAACAAGTCCCGAAATACAGAGACTGAAGGGCTGAATGATCAGACTTACAGTTATTAAGTCCCAGATGCCATTTCTCAGTACATTCCCTTTACTCCGAGGCATGACGATCTTAGAGTTGGTTTATATATAGATTTGGGGGAGTGGGGATTTACTCACTTATGGGGATGTAGGGGAACTTGCCTCTCCTGCAAAAAGAAGTTTTAAAGAGAAGAGAGATGTCTGACATTCATTCTTCTCCAGTGTTTTCAGTGGGTTTTTTTTCTGTTTGTCAGCACTTGTTATTTTGGGTGTTAATACTTCAATAGGGAGTCCTGGGAGAAACTTATATCAAAGTGAAGTACCCAACATTTACCTGGGAGCTTGGTGCAGAGGTTTAAAATCATGTGCACCTGACGGAAACGGATTTCTGACCTCTCGGTCTACACAGAGTTCTGAAGAGAGTCCCTGTGGAGTTAAGTG
This sequence comes from Protopterus annectens, assembly GCF_019279795.1. NCBI lineage: Eukaryota > Metazoa > Chordata > Ceratodontiformes > Protopteridae > Protopterus > Protopterus annectens. The sequence continues at coordinate 192,898,175 of NC_056740.1, forward strand.
TGAAGGATGAAGACAGTCTGGAAGGTGTCCATGAAAGCTGAAAAGGGATATGAGCTGTTGTCCTGCAATGGAAAAACTAATGAAATCACCCATGTATATACAGTAAAGTACGTTCAAGAGAAAATGCTGGTATCTGTAAGTACTAATTATACTGGCCTGAAATCCCAGTGTAACCAGTAGAAAGGAATGTAAACATTCTGTTGACTGTAAAGAGTCCAAACCTCACAGGAAAAAAAAACAGCACAGAAACCAGTAGGTTGCAAGAAATGTCCATTTAATCCAAAATGAAGTAGACAGGTAACTATTAATACAGGAAGAGACTTACAGTAGTTATTAGCAGTTGGCTAGTGAAACCAGTCTGTACATACTTGGAATACATGCATTAGCCAAACTAAGTGAGGAAGGGAACCTTGGATACTCATAGTAGGTACACTAATAAAGATAAACCACAAAAACTCCAAAAAGTGAGAAACGGACTGGTTCAGCAAAGCACGGGCTTCGAAAATGTCTAATTTTCTTCAATTCACTTACAGTGTAGGGGTAGATGAGATTAATTTCTTGGATGTTAGATTAAGTAAGGATAAGAATAATAACAAATTTAAATCCATGATCTATAGAAAGCCCACTTATTCAAATTCTTATCTCCATTTTTCACCAAAAGAGAAGTGTGGTGAAAGGGCAATTTGTCAGAGCGGCAAGAATGGTTTCTGAAAGACATGATTTTATTAGTGAATGTGAAAACTTATGTAAAATGTTCTCTATGAGAGAGTATCCAGACTCTTTAGTAAAAGATATTATGTTTGAAGTACAGATTAAAAGAGAAACAGGGCACTTTAGACCCCTTTTGGGAGGGGGAACATTACAAGTAAAACAAAAGGCCAATACAGGGAATATGTTCCCTATTAATTTTCTCTTCACATATTGTACAGAGTTTCACATAATTAGGGACATCATTTATAAGAATTGGAGCATTCTAGTGGAGGATCAGGCATTGGTTAAAGTGGTGGAACATCGCCCAACATTCACATATAGACGAGGGGTATATTTAAAGAACATTGTTGAAAAGATCACAATTAAAACTAAAGTGAATGGCATGGGTATGGCTAAATGTGGTAGGTGCCCCCAGTGCAAATATATTTTACCTGGTAACAAAACTAACATTAATGGTAGAACTTATTTTATCAATGATAAGTGCAATTGTGAAACTAAAGGAGTAGTGTATGTGGCCTTGTGTAAGAATTGTCCCTCCTTTTACATTGGCAAAACGGAGATGTTATTAAAGAAAAGAATCTATGAACACCTGTATGCCATAGGGAGAAAGGACTTGACCAATGCACTGGCAAAGCACACTTGTGAACATCCGGAGCATTCCTTTTTGTTTTCCGTTGTTCACCAGGTTAAATCCCACATTAAGGGTGGTCCATGGCAACTAATGTTGGAAGCTCAGGAGTTTTTTTGGCAAATTAGAACATTTGCACAGGTACCCCAGGTTTAAATGAGTATGTTTCTATAAAAAGCATTCTCAAACTAAAAGCATTGAAGAGATGAGTTTGCAATTGTAATTATCATTATTTTTATGTATATTATGTACGAAGGGAATATACATATACATATATATATATATATATATATATATATATATATATATATATATATATACTTTTCATGTACATAGATACAACAATGGTTATAATAATTTCTGGTTCCTTTTTATTTGATATAAATGTCATCATTACCAACTGACTTATGTATTGGTTAAACTGGGTATGTCATATGTACATTTATATTTATTTATATTTATATATATTTTTATTTTTATTTTCATACTTTCTTAGGAGTTCCGTATTTTAGTCTAGCGTATTTTAGTCTAGTGTGTTTGATTAAATAATTGATTAAATATTTGATACACTTGATAGGTTTGAAATACTTCATAAACTCGAAGTTTATTTGTTGCTTATTTAGAAAATATAGGTTGTTTTGTTTTGTCTTGTTTTGCATTGTTTAATGAGTGGAAAAGTAAATAACTGCTTGTGTTAACAGGTATTAGCCCTCTAAAATCTAAGCTTTTAGCCAGCCAAGTGGTTAATGAATTTGAATTTTAATTGTTTTAATTAGCACATATTTTATATATAAGGTCTTGCTGTGATTAATATACTGTTTTAGTCTGAAGAAGGCTGAGGAACACCTTAGCCGAAAGCGCTTACATTTAATAAACAGCCCGTGCTTTGCTGAACCAGTCCGTTTCTCACTTTTTGGAGTTTTTGTGTTTTTTATACTCATAGTAGGTAGCCTAAAGATAAGCAGGTAACATGAGACAGCAAAAAAAAAGATGGCAGGAAGAATACTTGTCTGCATATGTGCAACAACAAGAGAAAACCAGGAGTTTTTCCCTGTACACAGGCAGCTGGTAAGAACTACTGAGAAATACTATGTGCAGTTCTCAAAATATATCAATCTAAGGATATAGACAAGACACAAGTACTTAAGAGAAAGACAACAAATAAAATAGTACACAGTCTGATCAGGAACCTTTATAAAGAGAGATATAGGTTCATAGGTTCATAGGTTCATACTAGGCTATCTGCCCTAGGGCATTTATAAGCCTAGCCAGAATGTGTTTGGCTTTCGCCACCCATTTTAAATTTATTTTGCTATGCCCTTTTTCGAGGTTAGTATACTGTGCCTCTGTCTAACAGAGACACAGAAGTGATACCCGGGGTAAACCTACGATCTCCCATCCACTCATCAAGATTCTTCTTGAAGAGAGTCAATGAGGGACTCTGCCTAACCTGGACTGGGATTTTATTCCAGAGTGAATCAACGTTGTCAGCGTATGTAACTGCTCACCCAAAACGCCAAAGATGCGCACCAAAAATGGAACTTCTTAAAATAGTGAGACAAACCAGGTCGGATATTCGATGTAAAATCCACAGTTTTATTGCACACTCCACGTTAAGCGCTTTCACCTACTAAACCGTAGGCTTCATCAGAACAGTTTTAAGAACTGTTACTTTCATTTAAATAGCATTACATTTTGGCGCCTTTTCACTAAAGTGCCTTCAGTTGAAGTGACATACACACAATTCCTAAAAACAATTCCTTATAAAACTAATACCAAACAAATAAATGCTTCATTTGTCCTATAAATATTGCTATAAAATTCATATATCTATATACAATCATAATACTAAGAAATCCATTCTATTGACAATGTTCTAAAATGCTTTTTACAGATATGCTGTCGTTAAGTCCTGGGGGGGTAGTGGCATCTGTTAGAATTTGCCAATAACATTCTCTATACAATAAAAAGTTTTTTAAATTTCCCCCTCTCGGATTTGGTTGAACTGTTTCTAAGATGCCAAATCTAAATTGATGATCAATCCCTTTCTGCATCACATGTTTTGCCAAGGCATTTTTTTCATCACTGTTTTTTATACTGTACACATGAGCATATATTCTTTTCCTAAACTTTTGCTCAGTTTTGCCTATATAATATGCAGTACACATTGTGCAATAGGCAATATATACCAGGAATTTACTGTCACAATTGCCTTTTTTAAAAAATATCTTTGTACCATTGTAATTGGACAGTTTTCTTTCTTTTTCCAATGTTATATAACCGCACTGGCTGCAGTTTCCACAACTCCTTGTGTGTAACTTCCTGGTCCTACCTCCAGTATGTTCTACTGCTATAGGTCTTTCTAACAAGTTCTTCAAATTAAGTGCCATTTTGTGTACACATTTCGGTTTAGTACCCATTAAATCAATCATGGCATCATTTGTTAATAATGTGTACCAGTATTTATTCAATGTTTTTTCCACCTTTTTACTATAGGGACTAAATTCCACAATGCATGCTCTCCCTAAATCATTTCTGATCTTATTCCTATCATTGGCACTAACTATCAATTCATTGTTGTTAGTTCCTAACAATGGGTATAAATCCGTTCCTCTCCTTAATCTAAGTTCCTCACTTATTTTTTCCATCATATTCATACCATAACCCCTTTCTTTAAATAGAGACATTATGTACAAAATTTCCCTATTCACTTCCTCTGTTGACGATGTCATTCTCATAGCTCTGATACATTGCCCCTTGAATATGTTCATTTTTGTTCGGGTTGGATGACAGCTGTCAAAATCCAAATAAGAATTAGTAAAAGTTTCTTTTCTATGTATTTGGGAATGAAAGCTGCCATCCCTCCAGGTCACCAATGTATCCAGATATGGTACCCCTATGTTGTTACTATGGAATGTAAATTTCAGGAAGTTGCTGCTTTGATTTAAATATGCTACAAAGCCTTCAAAACTGTCCTGACTACCTTCCCATATTATGTAAATGTCGTCCAAAAAACGGAATAATATTTGATGTTACTCATATATTCACTCTCAAAATATTATTCCTTTCCCATTCTAACATAACTAGGTTAGCGTATATGGGGGCACAAGCTGCCCCCATAGCAACTCCCCTAGTTTGTCTATACATTTTCCCATCATTGTATATAAAGTTGTTTTCTAACACAATCGACATTAATTCATATACTAATCGAACTCTATCTCCTGTCAAATCACTATATTTGTGTACACTATTTAGGAATGCTTCTAGTCCTTCGTCCGTTGGTATGCAAGTGAACAGATCCACAACATCTATTGTTGCAAAGATCAAATGGCCAGTAGTGAGTTTGACTGGAAAGTTCTTTAAAAATTCCCACGAATCCTTGACCATGTGCTGAACCTTCTTGTATATGTGTTTCAGTAGTGAATCCACCAATGCACCCAACGGAAAAGTCTTGGACTTACTCCCCGACACTATTGGTCTAAATGGGGGATCCATCAAATTTTTATGTATTTTTGGTATTCCTACCATAATGGCCATTGTGGGATGTTCAACTTTTATGTATTTATACATCTCATCAGTGATCAAGTTATCCAACAAAAATTCTTCTATATGGTAATCTATCTTCCTATATGAACTATTTAATTCATTCAATGATATAACCTCATAGTTCTCAGAATCATCTAAAATGTTCACAATTTTCTTGTTGTATTCTACTTGATCATATATCACAATGCCCCCTCCCTTGTCGGGCTTCATTATTCTCACTTTGTCACTTTTTCTCAAGTTCGTTAGAGTACTAATTTCCTCTTTAGATAAATTATTCCTTATAGTGTGTGATTTCCTTCCTATTTTGTATATATCATGTGTCACTAATTTCTCAAAATTATGAATATCCGGATTCATAACCGGCATATAGGTACTTTTCTTCCTCAAGATGTTGACTCTGTCAACAGTAGTAGGATTTCCATTGTCCTTGAACATTAGGGCTAGGTTTAATTTCCTGATGTATTTCTTTACTTCACATATAGTGTCCACAACTCTAAAAGTAGGGGTGGGTACAAATTTCAAACCCTTAGATAGAAGGCTGAAATGTGCTGAATTCAAGATTGTATCAGTATAATTAAAGATTTGAAAATTGTTGAATTTATTAATAACATAATTACTTGTTCTTTCAGCATCATCCCTTTGTTTATTGTTAGTATTGAGTATTGCACCTACCACCTCGGGTGATCCCATTGTTCCTTCTTCTTCCAATTGCTGTTTTTGTTCCTTCTCATATAACCCCTCCCTTTGTGTACCTGTTGAAAATTTTCCCCTTCTTCACCATCTTTATACCCATCTGTTATGTATTGTGTAGGTTGTTTCCATATATAGGCCTTTCCTATTTTGTATTGTTCTCTATCCCTATTCAACTTCTTATTTTTCCTAATAAATGCAGTCTTTTTTTTATATTCAGCATTTTCAAATTGCTTGTGATACAGTTTCTCCCATTCCATAAACAACAAATCCGACAGTATATTCTCATTCATTTGATCAACATCACTTAATAATATACATAGCTTTGCATCATTGTACTTGATCAATTTTCTCATATACTCTATTCCAAAACTGTCAAAAAGTGCATTAAATTCATCAATAGTTTCATTATTTAAATCAATGCCCATAGGTACTTTATGAAACCTTAGGCCCATCGGAACTATTCCAGAATTAATGCTAAACTCCAAATAGGCATTATCAAGTTTAATACAGTTTATGAGATTTAATTTTCTTCCAAGTTCATAAATATTGTCCTTAAGTGACCCCAAATGCTTGGATTGTTCGTTAACTCTTTCATTATATTTTTTTACTTCTCCAACATAAGTACTGTTTGTAAAAACACATTCATTGTCTAGAAATTCCTTAAGGAAGCACTCCGATTTTTTATTGTTAATATCTCTGTCCACTGTTTGAAACTGAGTGCATTTTGTAACAGTACTTTTTAAAAACCGTTTGCTTTCAGTGGCATTTGCATAGGTTTTAACACTGTTACCTGTTTTAGGTCTCGTACCAGTCCTCTTCGCTTCCTCCGCAGTGAAAGAGAAATCAAAAGTAAAGTCAGTAGGCGCCAATCTGCTGTTAACAATATCACCAAAACCATTGGCTGGTAAATCAATCCCTTGCGAATAATTCGTGATAGGGATTTGTCCATTAGGTATACCTGGTGATGAAGTAATTGGTATGTCCGTTTCACTGTTATTGTTGTCCCCAGATTTAGATGTAAGATCTTTGCCACAAACCTCCATCGGGTTATTGCTCTTAACAGTTCCGGACCCAAAAAGTTTGCTGTTGCATGCTACTGCCCTGTCAGTAACTTCCGAACCTGTATGCAGCTTCATTAGTGAGTTCACTGCCTCCGTGAGCCTGCCGATTTCACCTCTGAGTGTCACCACCTCATGCCGAATTTCGGTTAGTTCATCACTTTGAATGGGTGAGGCTGCTCCCGAGGAGTTGCGCATCTCTTCCATACTAAAGAAACCCAAGCAGTATGAACCAATGAATCAACGTTGTCAGCGTATGTAACTGCTCACCCAAAATGCCAAAGATGCGCACCAAAAATGGAACTTCTTAAAATAGTGAGACAAACCAGGTTGGATATTCGATGTAAAATCCACAGTTTTATTGCACACTCCACGTTAAGCGCTTTCACCTACTAAACCGTAGGCTTCATCAGAACAGTTTTAAGAACTGTTACTTTCATTTAAATAGCATTACATTTTGGCGCCTTTTCACTAAAGTGCCTTCAGTTGAAGTGACATACACACAATTCCTAAAAACAATTCCTTATAAAACTAATACCAAACAAATAAATGCTTCATTTGTCCTATAAATATTGCTATAAAATTCATATATCTATATACAATCATAATACTAAGAAATCCATTCTATTGACAATGTTCTAAAATGCTTTTTACAGATATGCTGTCATTAAGTCCTGGGGGGGTAGTGGCATCTGTTAGAATTTGCCAATAACATTCTCTATACAATAAAAAGTTTTTAAATTTCCCCCTCTCGGATTTGGTTGAACTGTTTCTAAGATGCCAAATCTAAATTGATGATCAATCCCTTTCTGCATCACATGTTTTGCCAAGGCATTTTTTTCATCACTGTTTTTTATACTGTACACATGAGCATATATTCTTTTCCTAAACTTTTGCTCAGTTTTGCCTATATAATATGCAGTACACATTGTGCAATAGGCAATATATACCAGGAATTTACTGTCACAATTGCCTTTTTAAAAATATCTTTGTACCATTGTAATTGGACAGTTTTCTTTCTTTTTCCAATGTTATATAACCGCACTGGCTGCAGTTTCCACAACTCCTTGTGTGTAACTTCCTGGTCCTACCTCCAGTATGTTCTACTGCTATAGGTCTTTCTAACAAGTTCTTCAAATTAAGTGCCATTTTGTGTACACATTTCGGTTTAGTACCCATTAAATCAATCATGGCATCATTTGTTAATAATGTGTACCAGTATTTATTCAATGTTTTTCCACCTTTTACTATAGGGACTAAATTCCACAATGCATGCTCTCCCTAAATCATTTCTGATCTTATTCCTATCATTGGCACTAACTATCAATTCATTGTTGTTAGTTCCTAACAATGGGTATAAATCCGTTCCTCTCCTTAATCTAAGTTCCTCACTTATTTTTTCCATCATATTCATACCATAACCCCTTTCTTTAAATAGAGACATTATGTACAAAATTTCCCTATTCACTTCCTCTGTTGACGATGTCATTCTCATAGCTCTGATACATTGCCCCTTGAATATGTTCATTTTTGTTCGGGTTGGATGACAGCTGTCAAAATCCAAATAAGAATTAGTAAAAGTTTCTTTTCTATGTATTTGGGAATGAAAGCTGCCATCCCTCCAGGTCACCAATGTATCCAGATATGGTACCCCTATGTTGTTACTATGGAATGTAAATTTCAGGAAGTTGCTGCTTTGATTTAAATATGCTACAAAGCCTTCAAAACTGTCCTGACTACCTTCCCATATTATGTAAATGTCGTCCAAAAAACGGGAATAATATTTGATGTTACTCATATATTCACTCTCAAAAATATTATTCCTTTCCCATTCTAACATAACTAGGTTAGCGTATATGGGGGCACAAGCTGCCCCCATAGCAACTCCCCTAGTTTGTCTATACATTTTGCCATCATTGTATATAAAGTTGTTTTCTAACACAATCGACATTAATTCATATACTAATCGAACTCTATCTCCTGTCAAATCACTATATTTGTGTACACTATTTAGGAATGCTTCTAGTCCTTCGTCCGTTGGTATGCAAGTGAACAGATCCACAACATCTATTGTTGCAAAGATCAAATGGCCAGTAGTGAGTTTGACTGGAAAGTTCTTTAAAAATTCCCACGAATCCTTGACCATGTGCTGAACCTTCTTGTATATGTGTTTCAGTAGTGAATCCACCAATGCACCCAACGGAAAAGTCTTGGACTTACTCCCCGACACTATTGGTCTAAATGGGGGATCCATCAAGTTTTTATGTATTTTTGGTATTCCTACCATAATGGCCATTGTGGGATGTTCAACTTTTATGTATTTATACATCTCATCAGTGATCAAGTTATCCAACAAAAATTCTTCTATATGGTAATCTATCTTCCTATATGAACTATTTAATTCATTCAATGATATAACCTCATAGTTCTCAGAATCATCTAAAATGTTCACAATTTTCTTGTTGTATTCTACTTGATCATATATCACAATGCCCCCTCCCTTGTCGGGCTTCATTATTCTCACTTTGTCACTTTTTCTCAAGTTCGTTAGAGTACTAATTTCCTCTTTAGATAAATTATTCCTTATAGTGTGTGATTTCCTTCCTATTTTGTATATATCATGTGTCACTAATTTCTCAAAATTATGAATATCCGGATTCATAACCGGCATATAGGTACTTTTCTTCCTCAAGATGTTGACTCTGTCAACAGTAGTAGGATTTCCATTGTCCTTGAACATTAGGGCTAGGTTTAATTTCCTGATGTATTTCTTTACTTCACATATAGTGTCCACAACTCTAAAAGTAGGGTGGGTACAAATTTCAAACCCTTAGATAGAAGGCTGAAATGTGCTGAATTCAAGATTGTATCAGTATAATTAAAGATTTGAAAATTGTTGAATTTATTAATAACATAATTACTTGTTCTTTCAGCATCATCCCTTTGTTTATTGTTAGTATTGAGTATTGCACCTACCACCTCGGGTGATCCCATTGTTCCTTCTTCTTCCAATTGCTGTTTTTGTTCCTTCTCATATAACCCCTCCCTTTGTGTACCTGTTGAAAATTTTCCCCTTCTTCACCATCTTTATACCCATCTGTTATGTATTGTGTAGGTTGTTTCCATATATAGGCCTTTCCTAAACCAACGATCTCCCATCCACTCATCAAGATTCTTCTTGAAGAGAGTCAATGAGGGACTCTGCCTAACCTGGACTGGGATTTTATTCCAGAGTGAAGGGAGCCTCTGGGTTATGAATCTGTCCCTCCAGCATGTCCTATTTATTTCAGTGCTGAGGTTCAAGTCTCTGTAGCGTAGCTCGATGGGATTTGTATTTTCTGAGGTGCAGCATGTCCATTAATTCCGGGTTGGACATGGCTTTATACGTCAGGCACAGATCGCCTCTGAACAGGCGGTATGCCACTGAGTAGAGCTGGAGTTTCTTTAACTGGGCAGCATATGGCATCTGTTTGAGCCCTTTGATCCTCTTGGTGAGGTACTTTTGGGGTCTTTCCAGTTGTTGCAGGTGTCTGGTAAGGTACATCCCAAAAGGGGCATTGTACTCAATTATGGGCCTGATGAGGGATGAGTAAAGAGGCACGATGACGTCCCCTGATCTAGATGTGAATCCCTTCATGATTAGGTGGGCTATATAAAATGTTTTTCTAACCACTTTGGCCACGTGGTTGTCAAATGAGAGATTGCTATCAACTTGGGTCCCCAGGTCTCTAATTACTTCTTCTGTACTTAATGGATTACCACCTATGTGGTAATTTGTGGGCACTTTGTTTTGCCAAAGGGATGACTATACACTTTTGGCATTTAGTTTGAGGCCATGGCTCTGGCACCAGTTGTCTGTTTCTATGAGGCCCTTTTGGAGGATGCTTGTGTCGGCTGGAGAGTCAATTATGGCGCCCAGTTTGCAGTCATCTGCAAACTTGGTCAGCCACAGTCCTTCCGTGTTGGCCTGCACCTCCGAGAAATATATACCGAACAAGAGAGGTCCCAGGACTGAGCCTTGTGGGACACCACTTGTAACTGGTTTGGAGTCTGACATGGCTCCAGCAATTCTAACCATGTGGGTTCTGTCCTTGAGCCAATTTGCAATCCATCTAGTGACATAGGGGTTTATATTTAAGCTGGTGAGCTTATCTATAATGCCCGAGTGGGGTATTGTATCGAAGGCTTTTGCAAGGTCCAGGTAGGCTGTGTGGACCACCTTCCCCTCGTCAATGGCCTTGGTGACTGTTTCAAAGAAATCAACCAGGTTTAAGAGGCAGGATCTGCCCTTAACAAAGCCGAACTGGGTAGGATCCAATGTTTGTAGGTCCCCAATATCTTTATTTATGAGGTCCATGATGATCCTTTCCATAGCTTTGCAGACCAAGCTAGTCAAGCTTATAGGGCGATAGTTTCCAGGATCCGTTGAGGCACCACCTTTATGGAGAGGGACCACTGTTGCTGTACGCCACTCTTTGGGCACATATCCTGTAGTAAGGCTGAGATTGAATAGTAGTTTTATGTTTGGGTTTAGCTCTTCTTGGAGTTCATGTAGGACGCCACCCGGGACACCGTCTGGTCCCATTGATGCTGTGTTTTTTGCTTTGGAGAGGGCGGCTCTTACCTGAGCATCTGAGATGTCAGGGGGGCAGCACTCTGCTGGGATAGATATTTGCCCTTTTGGTGGGGGCGGAGAAGTTTGCGCTGAACCTGTCAGCTAGGATGTTGGCAATGTCTGTGGGTTTGGTGTATTTTTTGTCATTTTGGACTAATTCTGAGCATATCTGGGAATTACCACCCAGGTTCCTAACATAACTAAAGAAAGCCTTGTGATTATCTTTAGTGTCCTGTGCAATTTTTCTCTCGAAGCTGGCCTTAGACAATTTTATGTGTGCCCGTAGTTTTTTGCTAATACTGATCAGTGATGCCTTCCCTTTTTGGGATTTTGCTCTATCATTTAGTAGCGTCCTCCTTCTATTGTATAGTTTGTTTATGGCTGGGGTCCACCAGACAGGACGTCTGCCTTTGGAGGATTGGGTCTTGGTTTTATTTGGGATCGCATGATCCATGCATTCCTGAAGGTGTTCATAGAATGCATTTATAAAGGATTCTGCGGTCTGGGCCGTATTTTCCACAGGCCTGGGGGCTTTGAAGGATTGCACCTCAGTTTTGAGGAGTGTGAAATTTGCTTTAGAGAAGTGTTTCACTGTGGTTTTCTGGGCAGGAGGTGGGATCGGGATGTGAATATCCAGTGAGATTAGTTTATGGTCTGATCTTACCAGTGAGGGATACACTTCTGGTCTGGAGCATAGAGTCCCCATGTTGGTGATGATCAGGTCCAGTATGTTTTCCCCTCTTGTGGGAGTGGTAACAAGTTGTTCCATAGCATTTGAGTTTATAAATTCTAGGAGCCTTTGGGCTAGGGTGTTGGAGCTAGAGTAATGCTCCCAGTCTATGTTTGGGTAGTTGAAGTTGCCCAGTATAATGGTGTTTGGAGAGACCTTCATATTTTCCAGTGTTCTCAGGAAGGCCGAGTGGGGTTTCTGGGTTTGGGAGGGTGGTCTGTAGCAGGCTATAAACTGGAAGGCAGTTTTACCCACTGTTAGTTGCACATGGATAGTCTCTGATGCTTCGTGCTTTGCCACCAACCTGGAGGTGTGGGTATCTTTGATGAATATCGATACTCTCCCTCCTTTTGTGGTTCGGTCTAAGTTTTGGGGCCGGAAAGCATGGTATGAGGTATAACCTGGTAGTGCTGGGGTGCTCTCGGGAGCCCTGAACCAGGTTTCTGTTACTGCACAGATATCGATGTTCTCCATGCTAAGGAGAGTTTCGAGTGCATGCATCTTGAGGTTTAGATTTCTGGCGTTGAGTAGCATTACTCTTAGTTTCTTATCCCTTGTGATACCTATGGAGGTGGGTTTGTCTTTTGAGCCTTGCCTAAAAAAGGCACTATGGGGGTAGCAAGAGCCTTTGCCAATATCCGAAAGCCCAGGGGTGACAGGTGCAAGCCGTCCCTAGCGAAGCATCGTGGCTTGTCGAGCATATCACCCCAAGCTGACAGGCACTGGATCCCCTTTGAATGGCACCAGTACTTAAGCCAATTGTTGAAATTGATCATCTTGTCTTCATATTGTGGCATCATTCTTGGTGAGGGTAAGATGCTACTCAAGGTCAGGGTCATACCAGCCTGGGCTACATGCTCAGAGAGCTCCTTTATGTCTCTTTTCATGTAGTCCAGGGAGGTACGTCTCAGGTCATTCACACCAGCATGGACAATGACGGAGTCATATTTGTACTTGCCTTGGAGTGACCTGAGTGCTTGTGTTATGTGGAGGATCCTAGCGCCCGACAGGCTGCTCACCGTGACCCTCTCCTTGTTCAGCCTGGTGAGCGGGACGTCAGTGTGCCTGACGATAGAGTCACCTATTACAAGTGTATCAGGTGTGTTGTTTAGTCTTAAGGGCTGTGACTGTTCGGCACACTGGCTTTGTGAGATATGTGTTGCACTTGTTTTGTTTTGGGGTAGCGGCTGCTTGGGTGTCTGCTTTGGATGTCTCTGCTACTTTGGCAGATCTTTATTTAGCGCCTCCGAGTATGTTTTTGTGTGATTATGTGTTTGGTTTGCTGTCGTGGTAGGTCTATGTGAGACTGGAATTGTAGTGAGTGTGGTTTCCTTCTCCTCCTGACTGGTTATGCCAGTACTGAGTTGAGAGAGCTTAGCCTCCAGTTTGGCTATATGGTTGCATCTCTCACGTGTTGGAATTTGTTGGGAGGAGGAGAGGGTTGTCTGTGTACATGAGGCAGTTGTAACATTGCCTCAAGATTCCCAGATTCACCAGCTGGACCGGAGAGGAGATTGACAACTCACCTTTGGACATGCTAGAATAATATTGGGAATTCCTTAATAATTGAAAACCAGGGCCAGTGGGGAGTGAGGGTGTAGTGCTTTTAATTTTTAGTGCTGAGTTATATAATTGCTTTAGTGAGCAAGTGCCAGGTAACTTAAGTGCAATGTGTTACATGTAACTTAAATTCAAAAATGACAAACAGTAACTTTCTTTCAAGTGAAACAAGGAAATAAGTACAGTAAGCAATGCAGATATCACTAGTGATCCACAGAAGCGCTGAGAAGCCGCGTATTAGGTGGAATTAGCGTTCCAGGGAAATAACAAGCAAACAAAGAACAAGCATATAAACAGAGATAGATTCAGCAGGCCTGGATCTAGTCTATGCTACAGCAAACAAGGTGTACCAATTTCAGTAAGATACAGTTCAAATATTCAGGCACTATAAACCTTTAACCAGAAATTCCCAGCTCAGAAGGGCAGAGTCCAGCCTCTTCTCCCACAAGAGTGCAGACCACAAACCTTCTTAATGTAAAATAACTGGCCTGAAACCCAAGTGCTTAAACCAGAACTAATACACTTTAAGAATAACAGACACTGGGCTCTCAATCAGCAGTTCCCAACTTAGAAGGATGAAAGCTACCTGTGCTGCCACCACAGTGCATGCCACAAACCTTCCTAATGTATAACAACTGGTCTGAAGCCCAAGTGCTTAATCCAAAAGACTTAGAATGATAGCTACACTTTAATCAAGTTACTACCAAGCAGTAATAAATACAATTGAATACTTTAGAGAATGCCTGGATTAGTGCTCAAGTTACACAAACAAAGCTAGATCCAGCAGGCCCGAATCCAGTCTATGCCACAGCAAACAAGGCGCACCAACGTCAGTAAGAAGCAGTTCAGATATGCATGCACTATAAGCCTTTAACCAGAAATTCCCAGCTCAGAAGGGCAGAGTCCAGCCTCTCCTCCCACAAGAGTGCAGACCATGAACTCTCTTAATGTAAAATAACTGGCCTGAAAGCCCAAGTGCTTAAACCAGAATTAATACACTTTTAGAATAACAGACACTGAGCCCTCAATCAGCCGTTCCCAACCTAGAAGGATGTAAGCTACCTGTTCTGCCACTACAGTGCAGACCACAAACCCTCTCAGTGCAAAACAACTGGTCCGAAGCCCAAGTGTTTAAACCAAAAGGCTTAGAATGAGTTACACCAAGCAGTAATAAATACAATTGAGTACTTTTAAGATGATGCAAATGTAAAAAAAGTAGGTAGAAACACAAGTACAGTAAAAGCAGATGAAATTTTTTTTTTTTTCTGAATAAGTGCTGAGATCAAAGAAACAGATTTGAGTGCTGAAACTAGAAAACTGGCTAGTTATAAGAAAAAAACTAAGCTAGAAGGCTTCCCTCCAACACAGAAGGGCTTGGGGGCTCAGAAGTCTACAAATAGTCTATACCACTTAACAGGAAAGGCAGGAAACAAGCTTACATTTTTTTTTTCTGTTTCCCAGATGCTCTCTTTGTACACAGTAGGAGTGCCTTAAATCAGAATATGATCTCACTGCACTCAGTTGAGTGAGCAAATGAGATGGGCCCAGAAGGAGTATCCAAACACAAATTTACAAGAGGGGTGGGCAGTTGCAAGGCCACTAAGATTAACACCAAAACAAAAACAGGGAGGGTGGGTGGCAGAGTCAAAACTTCCAGTTCAGTTAATATTCCTTCCACACAGTTAAAATCAATTTAAATACTGTATTTTTTTTAAAAAAAAAAGAGCAGATAAAGGTACTTAAATTCTCTTATACGTATATACCTTATAAACAGAGATATAAGGGAGTACCTCAAGGATATTAATAGAATCTTGGAAGCTACAATCTTTCAAAAAAAAAAAAAGAGAGAGAGAGAGAGACAGATTAAAATGTGTGAAAACAGGACATAACCTGAAGACATAAAATGGATGAATCGGGGAAGAAGTTACAAAGTATTACTTAACAGAAGGGTTGCACATGACTTGAACACATTACCCGAAGAAGCAGTTCAATCAAAATCTATAAGCAAGAGATTCATGGGAAAAAGAAAAAGCATTTTTAAGGAGGGTGCAATAAAAAGTAATATTTGATAGACTAGTATTTCTAGTATATATGTTTGAAAGGGAAACTGTCAGACTGTGTTAGCCAAATACCCCACATCTGCCATCAAAACTTCTTTTTTCTGTATTTGGTATTTGCATTTGCATCAAATTCAATGGAACATGATATCCTGTAATAGCACTGTTTAAACCAGTGAATATAGTTAACTTTGCTGTTCACATATGCAGCTTTTTATAGCTACCCAGCATATTAAGTTTTAAAAGCATTTATATTATTTACTTGAAAGCCCACATGTAACCATAAATCCATAAAATGTATTTGTGTTCACTCTTGTCCACTCTCCAACAGGTTGCACACTTTACTGTACTTACAACTTGCAGGTGGTTTCTCAACCAGCCAGTACTGGAACCCTAATTTGGCCCTTTCATTGAACTCATTTCTGTACTG
This sequence comes from Protopterus annectens, assembly GCF_019279795.1. Classification (NCBI taxonomy): domain Eukaryota; kingdom Metazoa; phylum Chordata; order Ceratodontiformes; family Protopteridae; genus Protopterus; species Protopterus annectens. Next base: position 192,914,203 of record NC_056740.1, read on the forward strand.
CAAAAGATGCCGAGGGCCAGTCTGTGATCTCCTTTTCATGTTTACAGCTGGGAAAAACAAACAAGACAGAAATAACAGAGTTTTTAACAGACCCTGAAACAGTCACGTGACTAATCAGTAAAATAAAGTAGTGCTGCAATGTGCTCCATTCATTACTGAAGTGTGTCATGCAACATGCTTAACATTTTGAATAAAAAAAAATAAAAATGAAAACATAGGAAGCCAGCAAATTAAGAGGTCAGAGCAATGGGACAAAGGAAGCCATTAAGTAATGTGACAGGTATGGGAGCTTGTTGAACCCTGTAGGAAAAATAAAAACATAAAAATAAAAGAGGTCTCAATTAAGAAATGATCTAGGACAAAGACCTTCAAAATCCAGCAATGTATAAATAAAATAATGAGTTGATTACCATGGGGTTGGGGGGGGGGCAAAAAGTGGACTAACAGAATAGACAGCGATTTATCTCACCACCTGGCATTTGATTCCCATACTTTGAAGTGGCCTGTATAATTAATAAAGTTAATTTAAAATTCAGAAACTAATGAATGCGGTTCTAACTCAGAAGTTTTAAAAATATCACAATAACTTGAAGTACAGAAAACAGTGCATAAGGTTCAACAATTACTGAATACTCAGTAATCAGGAAGGAAGGAAAATACAAATATTACGAGGAAAATGCACATACCATGCTATTTTTATAAGCATCACAGTCAGCATTTGTAACAATTCTTCATTATACAGCACTATCAGCTTATTGGTGCACTTAACATTTAAAGAAAAGCTCACATAAAGAGAGAAAGCATATTCCTCTGTACATTATTCTACCTGTAACAAAGTGGGCCTCTGTTTGGAAGGTGAAGCAATACAAATATCTACTTAATTCACATTTAATGCCTCCCTGAATCATAACTTGTTTCAGCAGTACTTTGGATTCTGTACAGCTGACTTGCCTTTCCTTCCCTAAATCTAGGTAATTATTTACCTATAAAATGGACTGTCCTGTTTTGCTAATCTGACTGGCTGTTATGTGAGCATGAAAACTTTCCTGTGCACATTTAGGGGAAGCAGTTAACCAATGTAACTTCAGCCTAAATTCATTATGTCCAATAAGGCAATACAAAGAAGTGCATTAGACAGTCCAGATACAAACATACAACAGCTTGGAATGGGATATATCCGGTCATGAAGTTATGTTTCAACCTATCCTTTCAGTTTTGCAGCAATGGCTCAGTGCACACCCTACTATGCTTTACTACTTAACCTTATCTATACAGATGCTTTCATTATGAAAATATTTTCAAAGTACCTCCTTTACAAATAAATAAATCAAATCTAACAAAAGACTGGAAAACATAATATGTATGTGATGGCTCAATTTCTACCTTGCACTGCAATTACCCTTTCAGATAATCTCCTTTGTTCCAATATGCTTTGCTATAAATGGGAGTTACTAGATCCCTGATGACCTCTTACTAAAAGGAAAATAGTCCAGTACAATAGGTTTGCAGTTTCATATGGTCAGGAGAGCACTGTGGCTCAACTGTTAACATATCTGCTTCAGAGTTCTACAGTCCAGTTCTTAATCCTGACTTCCACATTCTAGGCATTTTCTGTCTGGAATTAACCTGTTCCCCACATACCTGCATGGTTTGTCTCATGGCACTCTGGTTTCCACAAGAAAATAAGTACGCTGATTGGCTACTCTAAGCTGTCCCTGTATATTGCATTTACATTGCCATTGCGACCCAGGGCATGGCTGAAAATGGCCTGAGACAGATCCTGTCACCTTCCTGGTTAACAAATAAGTAAAATAAAATGAGCTTTCATTTCTAAAATGAAACTGTATACTTTTTAATAGCTTTGGCTAAAAATTTTGCTTATAATGAATTTGTTGCATAAAGCAACCATGAACTTGGTGGCCATATTCAGGTCCGGACACAAAGTGTAAAGATGCCTGTTACTGAAATAAGTTGTTTCAAAGTACATAAGCTTTTTAATCTAGCACTCTTGATGTCCTCTTTTATACACAGTTAGCCACTTTTGATTTTCACTAGAATCAATTACCATTCTATCAGCTTAGAAACCCACCATTCAATAAGCTTATGACAAACAATGGGAACATTTTCCGGATCAGTTTGCTGTTCGCTAGCTACAAACCAATGAGAATAGAATAATTGTCTTCATGCAGTATTGCAAGATGTTACATGCACATTAGAGTGGTTTAATATACAAAAAATAATTCATTTATGTTCCCCTTTATTGCTTTCATAAGCACAATTCCACACCCCAGTGACAACATATTAGACAGGTTTATGTAGAGATAAAAGAGCTAGGATACACATAATGTTACTTATTGCTATATCTCATACCTTAATAATCATGTATGAAGACTGCCTAATAAATATCCTGGCCAAGATTTAGAAAAATCACTTATGCGGGCAGGCAAGGGCAAAAATAGCGCAATCAAAGCAGTGCAATGTGGCGTGCTAGTGATTAATAATGCAGAAGTAGCAACGGTGCTAGTGATTAATAATGCAGAAGTAGCAACGGTGCTAGTGATTAATAATGCAGAAGTAGCAACGCTGCTAGTGATTATTAATGCAGAAGTAGCAACGGTGCTAGTGATTAATAATGCAGAAGTAGCAACGGTGCTAGTGATTAATAATGTAGAAGTAGCAACGGTGCTAGTGATTAATAATGCAGAAGTAGCAACCCTGCTAGTGATTAATAATGCAGAAGTAGCAACGGTGCTAGTGATTAATAATGCAGAAGTAGCAACGGTGCTAGTGATTAATAATGCAGAAGTAGCAACGGTGCTAGTGATTAATAATGCAGAAGTAGCAATGCTGCATGATGGGGTCTGAGTAAGTAATCAATTCACTGTCAAGAACAGAACAAGTAATGCAGTGATCTGAACAGTATCATGGTGATGATACATGCTCAGGGCAATGTACATTTCACATGTGCCACTGTGCGCACAGCTAGTTAAGCAAAATATCTTTTATTTTACATAATTAATGGGACAGAAATGGGTTTACAGTACATAAAGGAGGGGAACAGCAAGCAGAGGAACAGAGCAAGGGGAAGGAAAGGGTGGTATAGGGGTGCAAGGGTATATATTTTTTTCTTTTTTTGTGAGACAATTGTGCATTTTATTACATTTTCAAGAAGGTTATAGAAAAAAGGTAACATATGGAAGGTTTAGGTAGGAAAATGGTATAGGGATGACAGCACTTACACACAAACCAAAACAAAAGACAGACAAAGACTGACATGGGAGTTGCTGACACAAACGGGAGACCACAAAGGAGAGACACAGACAGACAGAGTGAGGACAATTAGTGTTCAGAAAACTGGATTACAAACTGGAGAAAAATGAAACACAAGAGCAGGGAATACCATGATGAGGTTAGGGTGAGGTGATGGCTGACTGCCATGCAGCACAGTGTATCACCCAGCCTGAAGCTGGTCACCTCTGTGACCAACCTCATGGCTTAGCCCATCCACTGTTGGCCTGTTGGTCAGGGCCAGGTTGCTGTGCAGCTCTGTTAGTCACACAAAGATGCTGTCAAAGCTGCCAGTGTGTATGACCAGCCTCTGATCCACCTTGGCTATAACCAAGCCTTTCATCTCCTTCCATGTAATCCAGCTTGCCCACCTTGGTGACACCCACCAGTGGGCAAGCTACACCTTGTATTAGAGGCAAAACACCAGAAGACACTACTACACCCTCCATATTACACTTGCTAGATAATCTTTGTAGCCCTGCAGAGAAGCAGATCTTGAGTCTGTTGGAGATCCAGCAAGTGATGGCAATGCAGCTGCAAGCTGCATTGGCTGCTGCCAAACCACATACACTGCTGTGGACAACACTGCATAAAATATAAATTTAAATGGACAGAAACAAAATAACAAAGGCAAATAAAGAAAGAAGATGGCAACAATAAAGGGAAAAACAAAAGCAAAAAGAAACTATCAGTAATGTGTTTTTCACTGGTTGCAAGTACAGGCTCTGGAAGAGTAAAATGCAGTTTGCTATGCAATGGCAACCCGAAAACAATACTGAGGCTTGTAAATGTGCTACAGAAGTATTTGTGTCAGAATGGATAAGATTACATGATACCTAACCAGTCGCACGTATGTAGGATACTGGTAATAGTCCATGAGTAGCAGAGTGATTTCATGGGCAGCAAAGCTGGGCTGAAACACCCCCAAGAACACATGCAGCCCAACCTGGAAGAGCTTTGCAGTAGGTTGCAGACACTGTCTAACAAATGCTGACCTGCATGACACCAGGGACATAAAGCCATGTACATCCTGCCTCAGCATTCCAAAATAATACACATGGGACATCTAAACCTGGTGGTAAGACAGTACCCTGAAATATGACAGCCAACATGAAACATCACCTAACAGCATGTCAGCAGCATGTCCATGTTATGCCAGTTGTAAGATGAGTAAGGCAAGGCAGACAAACAAGGGCATTCTGTATTAATTACATGGTAGACAGAAAGGGTGTGGCACTGAACACTGCCAACAAAAAATGTCCAAAACAGGTGACACTGGTGATTGTGTTCGTATGCACACTATTGGCTAAGTCTGCATTACCATAACATGCTGGGACCCCCGGTGGTAATAGGGACACTAGAACAATCCTATCTTGCAGTTACAAGTTATGTTTAACATAGCTGCAAACAATGGTGGAAATAATTTAGCAGCACTGCAAACATGGGCATTGAAGATGGTGACTAAGAAATATGTACCTATATCAGCAATTCCATACAGGTACTCTGATACCTGGACAAGCGTGCTTGCCTCCTCTGGCATATCAGCCTATCTTCCTCTATTTAACCCGGTTCTGAAAAAAAAAAAACAGGAAAAAGAGAGGAACAAAAAATGTAGTTTACCAAAGTGCCACCACTCATGGCATGGCAGTGATATAGCACCATCCTAGGGTCCACAAGGCAGATTTCATAAAGCTTATGGCCCCATCAATGTTATGGATCGGCCTGTGCATTAGCAAACTGCTATGCAGTCTACGAAGTGAGGCAGGTACAAGCCTTATAGCTCAGTTTATGCCTGGTATATATTGCAGTAAATTTGCAATTCAGAAACATTTAACCTAAATTGCCTCATTAGCATAATTGTGATGCTACAAGCAGAGAAATAAGGTGATATAAACAAACACTGCTATTGCAGTTCTCATTGTACTACATAATCTTATATAGTATAGCAAGTGGCTCCTGAACAAAATAATCACATTAGTCTACAGAGTAAAATACTGAGCTATACATGATATGATAAAGGTGCACAGGCTAATAGCAGGTGGGCAGGGTTATGTTCATAGGTTCATAGGTTCATAGGTTTATACTAGGCTATCTGCCCTAAGGCATTTATAAGCCTAGCCCAAATTTTTGTGGCTTACGCCACCCCTTATATGAAAAAATACTGTGCCCATTAGTTTGTTGTGCCTCTGTCCAGCAGTGACACAGAGATGATTCCCGGGGTAAACCTACGATCTCCTATCCACAGGTCTAGATTTCTCTTGAACAGAGTCAGCGAGGTGCTCTGCCTCACATGGACTGGGATTTTATTCCACAGCATAGGGAGTCTCTGAGTGATAAATCTATCCCTCCAGCACGTCCTATTTATATCCGTGCTAAGGTTTAAGTCACTTGCTCTAGTGGTTTTGGTGGATTTGGATTTTTTGAGGTGGAGCATGTCCATTAATTCCGGGTTGGACATGGCCTTGTATGTCAGGCACATGTCACCTCTGAGCAGATGGTATGCGACTGAATAGAGCTGGAGTTTCTTCAATCTGGCAGCATATGACAGAATTTGGAGTCCCTTCATCCTTTTGGTGAGGAACTTTTGGGGTCTCTCCAATTGCTGCAGATGTCGGGTGAGATACATCCCGAATGGGGCATTGTACTCGATCATTGGTCTGATAAGTGAAGAGTACAGGGGAACAATGACCTCACTAGATCTGGATGTGAATCCCTTCATGATCAGGTGGGCAATGTAGAAGGTCTTTCTAACCACTTTAGCAACGTGAGTGTCAAAAAAAAGGCCACTGTCCACCTGGGTCCCCAGGTCCCTGATAACCTCTTCTGTGCTTAGTGGATTGCCACCTATATGGTAGCTTGGGGTTACCTTGTTTTTCCCGAAGGGTATGACTATACAGTTTTTGGCATTTAACTTCAGGCCATGGCTCTGGCACCAGCTATCTGTTTCCGTGAGTCCCTTCTGAAGGATATCCGTGTCCGATGCACTTTCCACTATGGCGCCCAGTTTGCAGTCGTCTGCAAACTTTGTCAGCCAAAGACCTCCCCTCTTGGCCTGTACTTCTGAGAAGTAGATGCCAAACAATAGGGGGCCAAGGACCAAGCCCTGTGGGACACCACTTGTGACTGGCTTGGAGTCTGACATAGCGCCAGCAACTCTAACCCTGTGGGTTCTGTCCTTAAGCCAGTTTGCAACCCATCTTGTGACATATGGGTTTACATTTAAGCTGGTAAGTTTTCTACAATACCCGAGTGGGGTATTGTGTCGAAAGCCTTTGCAAGGTCAAGGTAGGCTGTATGGACTGCCTTTCCCTCATCAATGGCCTTGGTGACTGTTTCGAAGAAGTCGACCAAGTTCAAAAGGCATGATCTTCCCTTGACAAAGCCAAACTGGGTCGGGTCCAATGTCTGCAAGTCCCCTATATCTTTGTTTATGAGCTCCATTATGATCCTCTCCATAGCTTTGCAGACTAGACTTGTTAAGCTTATGGGGCGGTAATTACCAGGGTCCGTAGAGGCGCCGCCTTTGTGGAGTGGGACCACAGTTGCAGTACGCCACTCCTTAGGCACGTATCCTGTGGTAAGGCTGAGATTAAACAGCTGCCTTATGTGCGGGTTTAATTCCTCATTTAGCTCGTGTAGCACACAGCCGGGGACACCATCCGGTCCCATTGATGCTGTGTTTTTAGCTTTAGAGAGAGCAGCTTTCACCTGCGCATTTGAGATGTCCGGGAGGCTACACTCGGCTGGGATAGTTATCTCTCCTTTAGGGGAGAGGGGTGAAGTTTGCACTGAACCTGTCTGCCAGTATGTTGGCAATGTCTGTGGGTTCAGTGATTTTTGTATCATTTTGGACTAATTCTGAGCATATCTGGGAGTTTCCACCCAGGTTCCTAACATAGCTGAAAAAGGCCTTATGATTGTCCTTTGAATCCATGGCAATTTTTCTCTCAAAATTGGCCTTAGTTGATTTTATGAGTGCTCGTATTTTTTTACTAATAATGATCAGGGGTGACTTCCCTTTTATGGATTTTGTTTGATCATGTAATAGCTTTCTCCTCTTATTGTAAAGTTTGTTAATGGCTGGGGTCCACCAGACTGGACATTTGCCCTTTGTGGAAAGAGTCTTGGTTTTATTTGGGATTGCCTGATCCATGCAGTCCTGGAGGTGTTCATAGAAGGCATTTGTAAGGGCTTCCGCAGCTTGGGTTGTGGTTTCCACTGGCTCAGGGGCCTTGAAGGATACCACACCAGTCTTGAGTAGTGTGAAGTTTGCTTTCCATGTGCAAGATTTTTTATTGAAACTTGATTTTATTCAATGCCAACACATTAAACATTTTGATAAACATCAAACAGAATTTCAAACCACATACAAATGACATTATTTCTTTTCACCTTCAATCTTTACTGAGTCTTTTATGTGTAAAACCATTTTTCCATGCAAATATATGCAATGTTTATATAATGTCAGGAAGCTAATATCATTACACATAACTGTTAGTTTTAAATCAATTTCCCAAAGAAGACTATCCTGTTGGGAAGACTGCCAAGACATTTCCACATTTAAATCAAGTCCCTAGTTTTCTCACTTGCCAAGCTGTCCATTTTAGCTGTCCATTTTAGGGTAGTTTTCTTTTTATCTCTTACTCAGTCCCCCCCCCTTTCCATAACTCATCTAATAACTTTTCTAACTCCTCAGTTCCAAGTTTGGTAGGTTTCTTCCAGTTGTGTTTAATGCATTTTTCCCAAGGGCATTTCCAGGGCAAGAATAATTGTTCACATGTATTTGTTTTTTTATTGATGGGGGGTACTCCACAGCAATTTGCTAACATAGGAATGGGGAACACAGGGAGGGTTGAGATGGGTCTCTGTATTATATAATTACATTTGTTTACAGAGTACAAACATGTTGTACATCTTCTGTGTTAAGGGTAAGCATACGGTGCAAAGGGTGACTGTATATCTGTATGTTTTATATTGTAGGGGGTTTGCTCAATAGCAACTTACTGATAGAGGAAGAGGGAACTCAGGGAGGATTGAAATGGAAATTGGCATTAAAAATTACTGCGGCCTACAGACTACAGAGATGTTGCACATCTGCTGAGGTAAGATTAAACAGGTGAGATGCAGGTGGGGAGGGTCAATGGAGATGTGCTTGACTTCCTTTATTGCTGGGGAGGGGGTTGATCCACAGCAATTTGCTGACAGGAGGATGGGAAGAGCAGGGAGGGATGGAATTGTTAATGACAGAAGACAAGGCACAGGTGCAGACAGCAATAGCCCACCAGATATATGACTGAGAGGCTGTGTGAAGTGGACTACGTCCCCTGGTAGGTGCCTCAGCTGGAAAGGGATGTGTTGGAATGCATACACTCTACAATAGTGCATCAGGTGTGGAACACACTGAATAGGATGAGGTGGAGGGAGGAGCAGCTGGTTAACTACTACAGGGCATGAGAGAATATGTTTGGCAAGAGATGACTAAGCTTTCTTGGGCACACATCGGTGCAGGCTGATGAGAACATCCATGTCACAGCACAGTTTGTCTCTATGCTACCTTGCTGGATCAGTATAATGAAATGGCTTGTGATACTGGGTATGGCAGGGGTAGAGCCTTTTGTTACTGCCTCTTGGGTACAATACTGACACAGATAATGCTGCACATATTCTGTGCCTACTTACCAGTCATAGGTGTATGTCCACCTTTACAGGTACATACATGGCACCTCAAGAAGTTCTCCAAGGTAAAACCAATATGCCTCTGTAGGGTCTCTGTGATCAAAGCACAGACAAGACTGAGTGGGCTTTCCAGGAGTGTGTGGGATGCAAACTGATTGTGGATGTCAATGCAGTCGTGGACACAACTCATCAGACCAACTAGTCAATCGCAAGGTCACTGATAAGATCCTGCATGCCTATACAAAGGCTTATGCTACTGCACACAACAGAATGTTGAAGGATAGGAGTCCACCCTAAAAGACCACCCCTAGTGACAAACTGATTAAACTATGTGTTATGAAAAAAATATATATTTGTGCTGCCCAAGAGCATACATTATATAATTGTTTCAAACATCTCATACCATCTAACTTGTATAGCAATTAAAATTACCCTATAGTGTATAACTGTTTCATTTTATTTTGAATGCAAACCATTGCCTATTGTGCTGCTTGGAGCAACGGTCATGTTTAAAAAGGGTCAACTGACCAGTCCATCCACACAGTAATGAAGCAGCAATAAATAAATATGTGCCTTGAACATTTGTCCTTTAAGGTTGCCCTAGTTATAGTACTGACTTTTTATGATATTACTAAAATGGTAGTTTACGGTTCTTATAAGACTCCTCAGAGGTAGCATATTTATTCGCTATCATGTCTGCAACTCGATTTTGAATGGAATGTATTTTCCAAAGTACCTTCTTTTCTACAGCTGAGAAAGCATCTTCTGAAGGTACTTACACACCTTCTTTCTTTTGAAGCTGAAAAAAATAAGTTCAGTCAATAATGAGTATGCATGCATATTTACTCCTTTCATCCATCCATCCATCCCACCCACCCACAACCCCTTTTTCCCCTTTTTATGCATGGGGTCAAGGTATCACATCAAACATATATATATATATATATATATATATATTTTTATATTTGCAATGGTGATGGACAGGTTGACAGACGAGATCAGACAGGAGTCCCCATGGACTATGATGTTTGCAGATGACATTGTGATCTTTAGTGAGAGTAGGGAACACGTGGAGGAGACCCTGGAGAGATGGAGATATGCTCTAGAGAGAAGAGGAATGAAGGTCAGCAGCACTAAGACAGAATATATGTGTGTGAATGAGAGGGAGGATAGAGGAATGGTGAGAATGCAAGGAGTAGAGGTGGTGAAGGTGGATGAGTTTAAATGCTTGGGGTCAATAGTTCAGAGTAACGGTGAGTGTGGAAGAGAGGTAAAGAAGAGAGTACAGGCAGGATGGAGTGGGTGAAGAAGAGTGTCAGGAGTGATTTGTGACATACGAGTACCTGTAAGAGTGAAAGGGAAGGTCTACAAGAGGGTAGTGAGACCAGCTATGTTATATGGGTTGGAGACGGTGGCATTGACAAAAAGGCAGGAGTTTGAGCTGGATGTGGCAGAGTTAAAGATGTTAAGATTTGCACTGGGTGTGACAAGGGTGGACAGGATTAGGAATAAGTATATTAGAGGGTCAGCCCAGGTTGGAAGGTTTGGAGACAAAGCCAGAGAGGCAAGATTACGTTGGTTTGGACATGTGCTGAGAAGGGATGCGGAGTATATTGGGAAAAAGATGCTAAGGATGAAGCTACCGGGTAACAGGAAAAGAGGAAGGCCTAAGATAAGGTTTATGGATGTGGTGAGAGAGACAATGATGATATATATATATATATATATATATATATATATATATATATATATATATATATAGATATAAATATGCTATAATTTTAGACTGGCATATTACCATAAAAATCAGTTCATTTGGTTGTGTCTTTACTTGATTAAGTTTCTGTATATATATATATATATATATATATATATATATATATATATATATATATGGGTCTACTTTAAAAGACCGAACCGACGATTCCCCGACACGCGGAAAACGAAGACCAAACAACCGACAGGTAAGTTTATCGAAAGGGTGATTTGCCAACAGCGGAAAGACCGACAAGGGTAATGTGTGATCGCGACTCGGTAAGTGTGCGACAGTGACGGAGTTAGGAGCGGTCAGGTAAGTGTGCGATATTGTGGGATTTTGGGTTAGGCTGTGGGAAAGGTGAGTGTGTGTTAGTGTCGGAGTTAGGGTTCAGGTAAGGTAAGTGTGTGATAGTGAGGGACTGTAGTTTAGGGACGGGTTAAGTGAGTTAGGTTTAGAGTGCGGGTAGGGTGTGTGCGATAGTGACGGGCTTTATGTTTTTGGGTGGGTTAAGTGAGTTAGGGTTAGGGTGCAGGTAGGTGAAGTGTGCGATAGTGTCGGACCTTGGGGTTAAGGGTGGGTTAAGTGAGTTAGGGTTAGGGTGCAGGTAGGTGAAGTGTGCGATAGTGTCGGACCTTGGGGTTAGGGGTGGGTTAAGTGAGTTAGGGTTAGGGTGCAGGTAGGGTGAGTGTGCGATAGTGTTAGGGTTTGAGTTAGGGCTAGTGGCTATGCTATGTAGTGTAATGTGTCGGTGTAATGGTGTTCGGTGTTTTGCGTTGTCGGTTTTGTGTGTTGTCGGTTATCTGGTCTCGGTGGTTTGTGTGTCGGCGAACTGGCGTGTCGGTCTTTCAAAGTAGACCCATATATATAGATAGATACTAAAAAATGAACTTCATGACAATAACAGCATTCAAAGAATAGTAAATCACACCAACAACTCTTGTAGTACTTTAGCGCTTTCGTCTTATTTATTATCAAGACTTCTTCAGAAAGACATGTTTCATAACTGTGAGCAACCATTTTCACTTTATTTAAATACATTAGTTCTAGCAGTCCATTTAAATTAACAACAGTTCCTTTCCAATAGTAAAGTGTGAACAGGCAAGGTGCTGTGTGCATTTTCATTAGCATTACAATCGTAGTTAGATAAGGTACATTTTTATGGTAATATGCCAGTCTAAAATTATAGCATATATATATATATATATATATATATATATATATATATATATATATATATATATATATATATATATAGATATATATATAGATATAGATATATATATACACATATATATATATATATATATATATATATATATATATATATATATATACACATAGTATATATAGTGATCAAAGTAAATACTACTTGTATACTTTTTTCAGTTGGCATAGTATACACTTACATAAAATAAATACAAAAAGCTGAAATTTGAGGAACATGTTATACTTTGTTGGCTGCTACAGTTTATAACTAAAATATATTAAATATCATGCTGATTGCACAACTAAGAATAGAGTTTATTTACCTAACTAGATTCGTTGGCAAGCGTTTTACATCGGTAACATGAATTAGTCACTTAAAGAGGGCTTTCATGAGCATATTTAAGATATTAGGAATTTGCTTGACAGATATAAGAATAAGGAATAATCACAAATATAGGTTTCTTGTACTTTTGTATAAATATAGAAGGGGAATGGATACATTCATTTATACTAATTTCTTTGAACATAGGTGGATTAGTGAACTGAATGCTACTAATAACCTTTCACTTAATACTCAATACTCTATACAATCAGTTTAAATATAACAAGTCTAAAATCAGTTTTAAAATCAAGTGTTTTGAAACAAAGGCTTAATTTGTGTGTTTTATTATATAAAGGCTATCGTGTGGCCTGGGCATAATTAAACAATACATTTGGTGATTTTTTAAAATAACCCAATGAAACATCGTGTGTTCATATTTAACTCAATTATTTAATAAAGACATCAATTTATTAGATGACATTCCTGTTACTTTTTGAAATGTTTTGCATGGGAAAAAATATCCAAAAAAGAACCTCATAAAAAAGGACCCAAACAACAAGAAAAAAATCACATCAAATAATGAACAAATGCTAAATTACAAAAAGATTAAAAGAAATGAAAAAAAAAAACAACCTAAAGAATTATCCATTAGACAATGAAAAAGAACTGAAGAACAAGCCATCTGGAAAAAAATACCACTAAGCAAGACAATTCAACATTTGCAAATAAATTAATAATATGCTAAAATAATAACAAACATAGTACACTATCCCTGGCATTTAGGAAGAATCCCATAGTGGGAGTTAAGAGATGAGACCAAAAGAAACTGTTTCAGTGATCACAGGAAATGCTATTCATAGACTTGTTCGTTGCAATGAGGAAAGACCTCATTATCAGCAAATCTACATGTCTCTCAATCTTGAAATCACCACTGGTGGCCCATACATTGCTTTGGCAAATGCATCCCCCTATGCATTCTCACACAGACATGTACACATTCAGACAGACACACATACAAACAAAAACATACACCATGCACACGCGTCTTACCTGTCCATGTGATTACAGAACATCCCTGATGTAGCCTCTTATTTTTTCCCCTGTCCCTTGTAAACCATGGACAATTACAGTTAGTCTCTAATGCCAGTCATCAAGAGTTACATTTTTCTTATTGCTAAGAAAGTGCATCATGATGTTCTATCAACTTTTCAGGTCACTAGCATTTAAAAAAATCTCACTGATCTTATCTAGTATTCTGTCCAGCATTGCCTGCAAGTCTTGTGCATGGCTGGTAAGTGATAAGACAGCCCCTCCCTCAACACAGATGCATGTCCATCTCTCTCAGTTGTCCCTAATTTTTCGGAATATCCTAGTTTTGCCTTATACCCGCCCTATCCCTTTTAACCGATGGCCCATTAAAGTCAGTCAATAATACCAGAAATTAGTTTTAGACTTATTATTTGGAAAATACTTCACAACGCAAGAGTTGCCCTAAAGCACAGAGGAATAAAGTACTGGCAATGGAGTGTTTCCTAAACCAAGGATACAGGGTTTTAAACTTTCTCCCCACTGTACTCCTATTTTTCTTAAGTGACTTAGCATAATATTTAAAGACTATCCTTAATGTCTAATATCAGGGCAGAGAGCAAAAGCTCTGCCTAGGTATGGTGATGCTCTCTGTGCTGCAAAACTGCTGTTCTACTATCATTTTAAGTGACTTTAGAGTAGTAGTTAGTTTGTCATCCCCAACCCCCCAGCCAGAGTTTTTTTGTGCTGCAAAACTGTTCTTCTATTAACTTTTGAAGTGACTTCATAGTAATAATTAAATTTCCTTAGTCACACCTCAAAGCTTTTCAGATTTTTGTCTCATAATTTCCTCATGACATCTGTGGTTTTCTAGCAAATCACTGATGACTGAAGTCACTTAACATAGACATACACCAGTTTCAGACTTCATATTCTTCTGAAAAATGCATGCTAATGCACATCCTATTATTCTAGAAATGTTCTAAATTTTATAAGAGCAATATTTAAAATCTGTCCCTATTTTTGCAGCATTGTCTCCCCTTTATTTTAGGCTTTGTCCAGATTTCTTGTACTAAGAGGTTGAGAGCTATGCCCCAGTGTCTACTGTTCTTCACCCCAATATTGCAGGGATTTGTTTGTTGATATAGGGGCTTTGTGACAGCAACCTATGTACAGATACACAGTGACCCTTCATATCCCCTAACTCACCATAACCTCTCTACTGCGGCCACCCAGGCATCATGCACACAGTCACATACACATACACACACACACACACACACACACACACACACACACACACACACACACACACGCATACATACACACGCACACTCACCTGAGATCACTCAGCCCTCTGCATACCCTTATACATGCAGCCATAGACATACACAATCACATACTTCCCCACCTCTACTGGTCTACTAAACTCCTGGCACATACGTCTAATGTGATTTCACCTACTGAAAGTAATGGATGAATGCAAACATTTGGCTGAGTTAATTAATTCAGATGATTGAGCTGACTTATGCAGCCAAGCAATTCCCTGAATTGCTCTGCTGTGTAAATGCCTTATTGAAGGCATTTCTGGTGGACACCACATCGCTAATTACCATATGTCATGCTTTCAGAATGCCTCATTAGCATTTAGCATGGCCAAGGAGATGGCCCACCATGGTGATTTTACAGACTATTTAAGATCACTGAGGTAGGCCAGTCTCTGAATCACAAAGGGCCATCTCTAATAGTAGCAGCCCCTGTTAGGGCTTACCGCTGGTGGTGGCACTTTCTAAACTCAGCCCCATCTCTACTTTTAGAACCTAGGCAACTAGCGAAAAAAGACCAAAACTTCACTATACTGAACTAAAAAAAAAAGATAGAACTACTTAAAGAAATTGCAGTGCCTAATACAATGAACTATTAACCATATACATTATACCATAAATCAACATAAATAAAGTATGTTCTACAAGCAGATATAAATATATCCCCCAAAATTTTTACTTCCAACACAATAAAATAAGCCCATCCACAATAGAAACCTAGCACAAAGCATGACACGTCTCTGGAGTAAAATATACACACCATCATACAATACAAAAAAGCCCAACCAAAATCATAAAAACAACAAAAACCACAGCATACACAATGTCCATAAAAAATAAACTTCACAGACGCACATAAAACAACATAAATGAAAAACGGAAAATCACCAAAAACATAAAACAGACTTCTACACAAATGCAACATAAACCAACTCACATACCCCAAAACACACAAAAAGTCTCCCATTACACAACCATACAAAGCACACAAAAACATGACTCAAACTGCAACAATGAAAGCAATAAACACATACATATACACACACTTACAAAATAATCTGTAAAATGCACTTAACATTTACATATACCTACAACTATTCTTACTGCTGCAGTAGCATAAGTACAAATCCATACACATAAACATAAAAAAAAAAAAAAAAACAAATAAATAAAACAATAGATAAATAAGCTAATGCAAGCCTGCCATCATTGTTTACTAAAACCTTAGCAAAACCCTAAAACCCCTAAATAAAACAAAATAAGCAAACAAATAAATCCCTAATAAAATGAATATGCACACTTACTCCCTGAAGAAAACTCCATCAAAATAAAGTAATAGCAAACTGAAATACAAGAAAATATCTATAAAATTAAAAAAGTAAAAATAAAAAGCGCTTCCAGACACTGACTCTCATATGAATTCAAGATACCAAAGACATCTTAAAGCTGCCCAAAAAATGCTAGAAACACTACTGACTACATCATTGCATCCCAAACACAAATAGTTCGCCATCTGAAATAAACTTAAACCGGATGATCCCTTTCAAAGAGTTACTAAAAATAAAATGAAATACTATCAACAGAACAAAGATCTATCACTGCCTACACATAAAATAATAACAAAATAGGATGGAATATTGACACATGGAACCCTTGCTAATGGCAGCCATGACACTCCAGCTCTTCAAGAAACTAAAAATATGCGTTATAACCAGAGTGTGTGTGTGTGTGTGTGTGTGTGTGTGTGTGTGTGTGTGTGTGTGTGTGTGTGTGTGTGTGTGTGTGTGTGTGTGTGTGTGTGTGTGTGTGTCTCTCTCTATTTATATATATATATATATATATATATATATATATATATATATATATGTGTGTGTGTGTGTGTGTGTGTGTGTACGTTTGTGTGTATAAACAGACAGCTAGATCAACAGATATAAAGGCAGACATGGCCTATGCAAGAAGGCTAAAGACCATTTAGATAAAATTCAGAATGACATTGTGTACCCCAAAATATCAGACTGCTGAAATGCACAGTCCTGTGTACTAGCTGCCCATATTTAACAGTGTAAATACATATAAATAATCTTAGCTCACTAAATAATTTTAAACACTAGAATATACATCTCATGCATGCTTGTAGTGATGGCAAGTCACTCTGCGCCCCCATGAAGTGGCTATATCTTTCTGCCAGGCTTACATATTCCAACTTCCATGTCACACAACCTTAGAGAAAGAGGAAGATTTTTGCATTCAGAAGAAAAATACTATGACATTCATTCCAACCAGTAAGTGATAGTTGTCTTAGACTGAGAAAACAAAGGTTGGAGTACTTATGGTAGGGTACAGACAAAACTTGGGACTGCAGATGGTCCTGCTCCCCTGCTGCAAATTCAATTATATTTCAAAGTTTAATAACAAATGAAGGCTTCTTTTCACATTATACTCTTTGTATAAAGAGTTTTGTGAAGTTCAAAAATAGCAGTAAAATTAACCCAAGTGTACTATTCTAATGGCATGTTTTGCTGTTTATGCAGTTATAATAATCTTCTACAATTTAGTAAGTACTTTTCAGCAGAAACAGCTTTTACATCTTCCCGGTGCACAGCACTCAGCGCTATAAGAGAGATGCCAGATATTTTTTTAGGTTTGTCTTCAGCTTCATTGCTGCTACAAAGTAGTGTTGCATACGTAAACTTACCATAACAGCAGATGTTTGAATGATCACTGCTGCAGTACCCTTACCTATATGGGTTATATCCTGCCAAGGATATTACAACTGCCAGCTTCAAAAATTTTAGGGCACCTCCCACATACCCAAACTGTCAGGCAGCTTGAGCTGAGCTGACTAAAAGACAAGTTTGGGTGTCAAGCCCTCAGACCTTTCCTGGCAACAGAGAGAGGGAGGTTAAGTCCTGAAAGGGCAATGCTAGGAACAACAAAAATAAATGTTTACACCCTGGCATAAAAAAAGCACATCGAAAACAAGGGGGAAGGAGAGCGGTAGTAGATACTGCAGCAGTGATCATTCAAACATCTACTCTTATGGTAAGTTTACTTACATAACTGTACTATGTTCATCATACTGATCACAGCTCCAGTAGCCTTAGCTATATGGGTAGATTATCCTAGCTTACTACATTTGGGAGGTGGGAACAGAAGAGTCCAGGAGCCCCTGGAGAATAATCATAGGAAAGCCTGACCTGAACTTAGAAAATGAATCAAGTTTATAGTGCTTTGTAAATGTATGTACAGATAACCAAACAGCAGTTTCTAGAATACTTCTAGAATACAACCCTTTCCAAAAAGCCAAAGATGAAGATAAGAAAAGGGAGATAGAGTTGACTTACTATACCAGTGTACAACTCAGACACTCTTCTTGCAGAGGTCAGAGCAATCAGTAAAACTATTTTCCATGTTAAGAACCTCAAGTCAGACATACCTCTCGACTTCTTAGAGCAAGAAATTTGGACAAAGCCATACAAAAAAGTGTGGCAAAGGCCCAAAATAGGGACAATTTTTAAATATTTGGTTTTAGATTAGATTAGATTAGCACTAGGCTAGCTGCCCTCATGGACCATTTTTAAGCCTAGCCAATTATCCCATGTGAGAATCAAACCCTGCACCTTGTGCTTCTAAGGTAAACACCTTAACCATCACACCACCCTCCCACCCAAGCTCTTACAAACTTAGAAAGTTGACAGAATAACAGGTTTTGCATTAGCATGAATTTACTGAAGGGTATGAAGTCTGAAACTCAAATGTCTGTCATTATTTTCTAACTTCAATCCTAACTTCAATCCTTAATGATGCAACACTAATTTGCCAGAAAACCACAATTTTTTGAAAAACAGACCAAAAATATTAGGCAAAAATCTGGACATTCTGCGAAAATCTGCACAGTTGAGAGGTATGAAGTCAGCCATGTTAGCTGATTCAAATGGAGTAAGTGTTAGCTTCTGTAACACAAAATTAAGATCGAAAGGAAGGGACACTGGTTTACTTGGTGGCCTCTTATGTAAAACCCCTTTTAAAAACATTTTAACATGAGACTGCATTGAAAAGGAGGTTTCGTGGGCAGACACGCTGAACTGGCTGATAAATGAACCTTGACAGAGGAATAGAAAAGACCATAGGACAGTAACTCACACAAATATTGTAAAAATAGACCAGAGAACAACTATTCCTGAATTGGTATTGGTTATGTTTTTGGCAACAAGTAGAAAACCTTTTCTATTTGCTTTTATATGATTTTCTAGTAGAAAATGTTCTTGCCTCCATTAGTATCTGCTGCACTTCCTCAGTAAACAGGTGCCTAAAGGAATTAAAACCCTATCATCCAGGCAGTCATCTGGAGTTGATTGATGTTGAGGTCTGTTCTTGTGTGTGTAGATCCAATCTGTGAGGAAGCTTGTTGTAATTTCCCTTGGCCATTTCCAAAATAAGGGAGAGCCATGGCTGCCTGTGCCAGAATGGAGACACGATAATGATCTTGAGGGATTCCTTCTGAATCTTTGGAAGTATCCTGGATATTAGAGGAAAGACTGGAAAAGCATACAGGAACATTCCTGCCCAAGGAAAAGAAAGACATCTGTCTTTCCGGCCTTCTTGAATGGAGTCCCGGAGCAGAATCGTGCCAGTTGATTGTTCAGAGAAGAGGTAAAGAGGTTTACTTGAGGAACTCCTCAGAGACGGGTCAAATATTGGAAGGCTCCATGATCTAGTTTCCATTCATGATGGCCTGCCCTGGTCCTGCTCAGCTTATCTGCCATACAGTTTTGCTCTGACAGAATGTATGATGCCTCTACAGTGAGATTATGCTGTGAATCTATATCCCAAGCTAGCATGACTAATCTGCAAAGTGGGTACGACCTGGTTCCCCTCTGTTTACATGACTGTAGTATTGCCTGTAACAACTTGAAGAGGTCCCAGGGATGAAAGATGATTCAGAGAGTTAAGTGCCTTGATCAGGGTAAGTGTCTCTTTGATATTTATGTGATTATGTCTGTCCTTTGTGTGCCATACACCCCACACTTTTTTCCCTCTTGAAACTGCTCCCCAAGCAAAGCCTGAGGTATCTGTGGTGACTCAGTACTTTGGAACAGGGAGAGAGAAGGGGAGACCTGCATTTAAGGATATCTGTTGTCTCAACCAAATTATTTATTTTCTAACAACCTGCAGCACTGGGATTTGAAAAGACAATGGGCACTGGTGCTGGGACCAAAGACTTCAGAAACCACTGCATCTTTCTCATGTGGAGTCTTGCAGTGAATATTAAGAGAATCACAGAAGCCATGAGACCCCAAAATCCTGAGGTATTCCCTCACAGAGACTTAAGTATGAGTGGAAAACCTTAGAAATAGATCTAGACATAGATCTGTTTTTTTTCCATTGGGAGAAAAGCTCTTTGAAGTGAGGTGCATTCACAGGAACGCTATCCTGTGAGAAGGAGTCCAGAAAGACTTTTGAAAGTTCTCTTGGAATCCCAGCTTTTGTAAGAGATCTCTTACCCAAGAGAGAGATTCCTGACAC
The DNA here is from genome assembly GCF_019279795.1 of Protopterus annectens. Classification (NCBI taxonomy): domain Eukaryota; kingdom Metazoa; phylum Chordata; order Ceratodontiformes; family Protopteridae; genus Protopterus; species Protopterus annectens. The sequence continues at coordinate 192,934,331 of NC_056740.1, forward strand.
TGAGAAAGACTCTGCAAAGATAAGCTAGTCCACTAAATATGGAAAAATATGGATACCCAGTAGCCTGCAATGAGCTGTAACTGGAGCTAGACACTTTATGAACACTCTTGGTGCAGTTGATAGTCCAAAGGGTAAGGCCGAAAATTGATAATGTGTTTGAAGGCTGGATGAATAGAGATGAATAAGCATCTTTTAAGTCTAGTGTAACCAAGAAAATTGAAAGAGGAAGACAAGGTAACAGGCTGTGAAGTGACATCATTTTGAATGTTCACACTATCACAAACAGGTTTAGGAAAGAAAGATCCAGAACTGGTCTCTCTGCATTTTCTTTCTTAGGCACTAAGAACATCCTTGAATAAAACCCCTTCTCCACCTGGGAATGCATGTGAAAAAGAATTGGTGGAAACAAAAGAATCTGATCTACAGGATGAGTAATGACCCCTGGAAAGGAGGAATTTCTTCCCACTACCATCTGTAACCTTGACGAATAATCATCATAACACATTTCTCTACAACTATCTGTTATCAAAGAGGAAAATGCAGATTCAGACTTTCTGGAAGAAAAAAAAAGGACTGGCAGGGAGAGAGTCACAAGGTCTCTTGAACAGTCGTTCAGACTTGTTGAATTCTCATTGGTTTTGGGTGGTTCAAGGCTTCTTTGGACCCCCCCCCCCTTGGCATTTCTTCTTAAATGTCTTTTTAGTATTTTGTTGAAACTGTTCTTTCTGGGGGTTTTTTGTTTGTTTGTTTGTTTTGCCAAAACTGGATGGATGAGGATAGGGAATCATTTAGAAAATTTAGAAATGGAGGGCTGAAAAACCTTAAGAGATTCCCTGAATCAGCTTACCCCTTTCATCACACTTTTTGATCACCTGTGCAGCAGAGGGGCCAAAAACGAAATCTCTGTCCACAAGGGAATTTAAAGTCTCATTTTAGCATCAAACCTCCTCAAAACTGTACCAGTTGCTATAGCCCTGGAAGAGGTATCAACAGAGTCATACATACATTGTAAACAATGTGCAGTAACCTGTGCAATAGAAGAAACTAAACTATTTAAAGTTGATTTTTCCTCACAAGAAACTGCAGATAAAATGTTCCTCATACTTTCACAATTATTCAGAACAAACTTTAACATATGAGCCCGACAATCCAAAATTCTGAAAATCAAAGTTGCAGAAGTATACACCTTTTTCCCATACTTATCAATAATTTCTCCATACTTAACAGAAAGTGTAGGACTGGAATTAACAAAGTTTTTAGCAGCAGGGGGATCAATTAAAGCTATAGCTGCTGGGTTATGTTTGGGAATAACATAAAAACTTAAAATGCTGAGGAACTTTATACATCCTATCTGCTTTTTAGGGGCAGCTGGTTGACTTTCAGGAAAGTTGCAGGCAGTAACACACACACACATCCTCGAAAGCAGATAGAACAGGAGGAATAGGTTTAAGTTCCGGAAATTTATTTTGTACGAACTCATAGTACTTTCTGAGGGACTGAGAAACCCAGTGTTCTCCCACTGAAAACACTGGCATATTCTAGAAACAGTCTCAGACTCAGAGAAAGAGAAACTACCACAAGAAGAACCAGAAATTGAGCCCTCCTCTGAGCCTGAATCGGAAATCCGAGGAGAAAACACTATATCTGTCCCCTTCATCTTCCTGTTAGGATTCAGAATCTTGAATCTCTTCAAAGAAAAAAAGGTTTCTCTATTCTTTTACCAGAAACTGCTTTAAAAAAGGATCAATGGCCTGAATTAAACCCTGAGCCAGACCCTATAAACTACTTCTTTTTAATGAAATTTGAGGAGTAGACTCATGTTTAGATTTCTGTTTCTTTTTGACAGGAAAAATGGGGCCAACTGTGTTACTATTTGCAGCAGCAGCATTCTTCTTGGAGGGGCATAGCATTCGGACACAACAGGGAAGCGTGCCCTGTTCCCTCTCTCATGATCAACAACAGTGGTTCTTTCTTGCCCACTGAGGGGATCCCAATAGATGCAGAGGGTGTGGCTAACCGCCAACCCATAGTGACTGCAGGTGTTACACCAGCGGAATCCAGGATAAAACATTAGTGGTATGTAGTACAACAAATGGCTATAGCAGAGACACCCACCTGCAGCTGAGACAAATTGTTAGCCTGCTATGGTGACAAAGACTGTTTGTTTAACATTTTCTTTTTTTGTCTGGAAGAAGTACCGACTGTGAGAACAGTTGTTTGTTCCATGGTCAAGCTGAAAATGGTGCCTCTTTCCCATGGAAGACAATCAGCAAATGTGAGTAAAAATGACAAGCCTTTGAAAGTCCCTTTTTCACAGAAAAACACAGTAAAAAGCACCTTAAAAACCTTGCCAACCCCAGAAAGTAAAATAAACACAACTTCTCCACAGAAAAATGGTTTTCAGTTACTTTCCACAACTTTTCAACTTACAGGAAAAAAGAGCACTGTTGTTTGAAAGTGCAATACAGTATCATGATAGTCTGTTAAAACACAAAACTCCTAGCATTAAAATAATTTGGTACTTACGTATTATCGCAACCACATTTTCATGCTGCGATAATTGAAATAAAATTGAAGAACGGACATTTGGTCTTACCTTGTAAGGTCTGTCTGATATGTGTTTTACAAGAAAGTTCAAACATTTTTAAGGTGTGATGTAAGGCTGGGTTGTAAACAGAGGGCCTGGTAAAGCAGTCACCATTTTCTTCCGCTGCTTCTTCATCGACTCTGCGGTGGCTTGACTGGAGAAACTAGCTGCAGTCTCTGTGCCCTTTTACGTGCATCAGAAGAACATCTGATGGGATGCAAAGACAATCAAGGGAGACTTTTTTTTTTTTAAGTAGAAAACAGCAGTACTGCAAAATCTTTTGCATCTGCTAAATTCCTTTCATCCCCCCCAATGCTAGTCTCACTTTATGGATCAATTATATTAGAGGGGTTAATCAGATGTTTAAATGATTTTGCAGTACTGCCGCCGTTTTCTACTCGAAAATCCCCTTGATTGTCTTTGCTTCCTATCAGACGTCTAATCCTCCAACAGATTAGCTAGCCAAAAATTGCAAGCAACGTTTGAAAACCCATACTCGTTTTACAAACCAAAAACTAAATAAAAAATCCACCAAGATAGTGTTTAACAGTCTACTACCCTTCCCGATCACTTTGTAAGGAGTCAGACAGGGTATACTGCTTTGACTTTTTGTTTCCCGATGCTTTCTGTTATCAGGGCAAAGGCTGAGAAAAAGGAACGCGGAACGTGTTTTTAAGTGTGGAATGGGGGAACTTGCTTAACTGACATCTTGAGACACTGGCAGTAAATGGGGAAACCTATTATTTCAAAGCTTAATTTTTTTCATCTGAAGTGAGAAACCTTCCTAAAAACAAGAACACATTAAAGAAAACATGAGTCTGAGGTTTTCTCATACTTAATCTGTCCCAGTTGACACAAGGGAAAGCAACCACCATTCGCTTGAAAATGTGGTTGCGATAATACGCAAGTACCAATAATTTTACTGAAATTTACGGAAAGTGATAAAACACAAAAAATAATAAGAAAATTGAAGTTTGTTTCACCAAAGGGAACTTACCTGCCCAGCAAAGGAACAGCACCAAGCTGTCTGTCGATCCTCAAAAGTCTTAGAGGAGTGTTCTCTTCACTGGCAGTAAAGCTCTAGATGGCTTGGTACCCACACTTGTATCTTAGTCAGTTCAGCTAAAGCTGCCTGACAGTTTGGGCACATGGAAGGTGCTCTGAAGCTTTGGAAGTTGACTAGCTGTTATATCCTTGGCATGATATATAACCCATATAGCTAAAGCTACTGCAGCAGTGATCAATATAATTAACATCTTCTGATCTTGTGAAGCTGATTTAGCTGTTTCAACTATGTCATGTGAAATAAGGCATCTTATCAAAATATGTTCTGTCTTTATGTTAGCACGTGGGAAACTGGCCTTCAAGGTTGTGCTTTTTCAGTTATCTAGCATTTGGTCAAACAGCTTCATTCTGTTTTATTCTGGTCACATGGTCTTCAGCCATTTGAGACAGAGAGAGGAGAGGTACATCACTTGAACACTGGAACTGCACAATTCAAATGACTTAGTATTCTGTAACATGCCAAGGCAGGCTGTAAAATGTGATTGTGTGTTACACTAATAAATATTAAATTAAAAGAATGACTTGTCAAGAGAAAAAGGAAAGTAATTATGCCAAAAAGGCAGAAGTAATCTCTCAGTGTTGTGTTTGCAGAAATGCTTCTTTAACACATATTTCATGGAAATTACATCAAAATATATCATGAGGGCTTTCTCCTGACTGTTTTCCCTGACCATTTTTCTTTTTAATCTAATGCTACTCATAAACTCCATTCAGTCAATATATATTACATCAGCTGATATGCAGTTCAGTGAAACTTGCCTGAAAGATAAACAACTAGCTACCTAAGTAATGCTACTCCACTGGTTGTCATTAACATTGTAGGGACTTCAAACACTCAGGTCACTCACCTCCTTCAAAGGTGGAACTGTTTTATTAGATTCCTCACTAACCTTAAATCTCCAAACTGACCTAAAAGAAAAGTTCAGATTAGAGAATTAAAATTGTGAGCTGTTAACAAGCTTTATCCTGTAGTCCTTAGTATGATTACCACAGCTTCTACGAGCAAACTGTGTGACACTGAGCAAATCACTTAATTAGACAGTGCTCCCAAGTTGCACCTGAAAGAGGACAGCTGTGTCTATTGAGTTTACTCAGGTAACACACACACACACACACACACACACACACACACACACACACACACACACACAAAAAGTTTCTTTCACAGTTGAAACTGTGTTACAGATTCATGTCTTCTCTTCATTAAGCCAGAAATCCTACTGGCCAATAGATGTTTATCTGAAATACTGAACAGTATTCTGTTGCCAGGTTCAGCGTTATACATAGGCCAACTAGGTGGCTGCCTAGATCACAATGCTTCTAGGGTCACTCTTTCCATATTTATTATTTATTTTTAGAGTACTGAAATACATAATTTATTTGCTGTAAAAAAGATGAATAAATAATATGCCCCTGTTAAAACAAATTATAACCTTAGTATGATGGGTACCTCCCAGGGAGGGGCTCCATTTCACTTGATCACTGAAGTGAAGTCACTTCATGAACATTGTGAGGTCACACAGTAGAGACCTCACACGATATTCAAATACAGGTGCAAATCCATGACTCTCAGTTACGGCGTTTTACATCACCATGATGCATTTATTAAAAAAATAAGACAGATTAAACTCTAATGTCCGACTTTACTGTCTGTAATCTTCAACAATTTACCAGATCATCAAACATTCCATGAAGGGCATTTCCAAAGTGTGAGGCAAAATCAGGGGCATTGTGCAGAATTCTGGACAGCTGAGAGGATTGGTTCAATGTGAAGACACAAGTGGTGAGTTAAATATATTTTTATTGATGTTGGCATTGATCAACCAGATATTTTCAGCAATATTTTTGACTTTCTGATTTGTGTCAAGCAATTTTGAATACTTTAATGTGTGGCAACTTGCTTTATGGAGCAATTTAGGTAAAATAATATTACACAGTCATCAGAAGTCATGGCTATCACTGCATGGTGGCAGTTGGGTTTGGCAGGATGAAAGTAACTTACTCTCTTATTATATGTTTAGTTTAAGCAGTCACAATCTGCATTTGCAGGACTTGTGTATATGATGAGAAGTAACATAGACTACTTAACTAGACACCTCATATGCACACAGTATGTATCATTGCTGTGTATGTCTTTGGAGGAAAAGGCTAACTGCCTGTTATTTGCTTATTATTCCTGCTTTGCTAGGCTAGTGTGGTTTGTATGAAGTAACTTGGAATATTTTAATGTGTGGCAACTGGAACAAAGGGGAAATGCATTACATGATCAAACTCTTTATCATAATCTGATGTCTGAATTGTACATAGTAGTAGCTATAACTGTTTGCTGGGGAGTTGTCTAGAGAAAATAACTGACCCTCTTGTCACTTGCTCATTTTAAACAGTCATGTCTAAAAAAGGGGATAAATGCATCACAGAACACACAGACCTTCTGAAATTTGGGGGGGGGGGGTGGCTGATGCCACCCACACCAAGGCTGTCTAAGTAGATCTTGACATGGGCTTAATAAGTGGCCTCGGCTCTGAACCCCAGCTACAGTAAAATCAGCCTTGCTCAGAGGTATACATGGAAGGACACTGTAGCTCATATGGAGAACCAGAGATTATGTCACTAATACTTTAACTTTCCTCCCAAACCTCAGAGATCACTATATTGTGTTGGGCTGGGGACAATGTACTAATTATTTCTTAACTTTCCTCACAAACTTCAAAGGGGTGCATACAAAATCACTAAGCTTATACAGGAACAGTATACAATCCAAAGGTAAAAAGAGGAAGAAAAAGATGTATGTACAAGTGGATATCTATGTCTGACACCAAATAAATATTTTTTTAACTTTGTCCAACTCTGACATTAGGGAGTACACAAAAGGTATCTTCCTTTTGTGGGTAGGGGTAAGGAGATGTGCTGCATATGCAAATGACAGCAGCAACATAAAACTTATGACTGTGGCCACTTGTCCCTTAATTTTCATTGCAATTTAACACCAGGGATGATATATAGAAAGCAACTACCTTTATAAAATGGGGTAAGGAGGGAGGCAAGTATTATTTCTAGACATGATTATGTATCATTGTGATTGTTCCCTACTTTAGGCCAACAATAAAGGAGACTCAATCCTCACCACTGACTCTGGTCAGGGCCAGTCACTAAGAGCAAAGATGGATTTACACAGTATTTTCAGATGCAGCTCCCTGCACCAAGCACAGTTTCCCCTTAAGAGCACACAAGGATCATGATCCAAACCTGGGGCTGGACTCTCTTTCTCTCTCCAGACCCACACAAAACTCCACACTGACCACTTTGGAGCTCTGTCTCCCTGTTCCCAGTAGCTGACACACACACTTGGATATTTGAGATTCACACACACATACACACATGGGGAAAGCTGGCACAAATTTACTAGCTGTGCCCCTTTCTGCCCAGACTCTGAGGTAATCATGCTGCCACCAGTCAACTACCCTAAGGCTCTTACAAAGAGTGCCCAATTATACTTTGTAAAATTAATTCTAATACAAATGGTAGGGTGTGACCAAATCAGCAAGGCTTTCAGGAGTGGCCACAGTGCCACTAAAACAAGCATAAGTACTCTGAAGATGTTAAACATATTCTCTAAAGGACCAGCCACAATGAAATGTTTTAAAATATTTAATGATAAATAAAAAAAAAAAAAAAACAGAATACTGAATACAATAAACAACAGAGTTTCAGCCATAGAGATATAAAAATAATACAGTCAGTTTTTGACAGATACAGAAAACAATGCTAAACTATTATCACTAAATGTCCCTGACTAGCTAAAGAATTACCATTCTCTGACTACTTACTAAAGCAAGGCAAGCTGATGTGTGCTGAGTGTCTTACCACAGCAAAAGCCAAATGATGTCTCTCTCTCTCTGTCTGTGTGGATATGTAAGATATATATCTTGTCAGACTCTAAAGTACTGCTGCAAGGGTTCCAAAGAAACCAGATACTGGATAGAGGATGACATCACCTCCGATCACCTGACTTTGGTATAATAAACACACAGAAATTTGCTAAGATCACTGACAGCATCTGAAAGCTGTAACACAATTTCAAACTTTCCACTTTTCCAGAGTTCTCTGATAAACATACACATTTGATTAGTTACAACAATACAACCTAATATACATGCATACATTCCTTCTGTCCAACAGGACCTACTGTTGATGCATTTTTAACACAAGTTTGTTGGTTTGTGTCTTTCGGCTTTTCCAGGTTAGGGGTAACTTTACAAATATATTTTTAAATCAGTGTGATAGTCAAATAACATAAAATTCTTTACAAAACTCCAGGAAGCTATGCTGGCATATGTACATATATACTGCCCTACTCTCCCTGGCACAGATGGCACTACCTCATGACATTACAATCATCACTAGCATTTGTCTTCTCCATTTATTGTGCTCTACTATTTGGTCAACTTTGAGCATTAAACCTTGGGTAAGATCCATTTCTTCCTTTAAATAACAAAAGTAAGATGAATTTCTTTTCTTATGCATATTTTTTGTTCAGGCCATCACTCTATCAAAAAGAAAAAAAGATTTAAAAGCACCTTTTACTGGATGTAAAGGTTGTTTGAAAAACTGTAAAATGCACCCCAGAAGCATCTAGAACTTTCATGGTCTGACCTTTGGCTTAATGCAGTTGTTTCTAACACTGTTATGAGTTCAGTTTTGTCTAGTTAAAATGTGTTGAATGAATGAATAAATGCAGAAAACAAACTGAAGAGCAAGACAAACTGTGGCAAAAATGAAGAAAAAAATAATCTGGAAGGTGTGAATAGGCCAGGGTGGGTAGGGGGCACTGGGTGATGTGTGAACAGGGCACCAATGGAATATATGCGGGTATCCCATACACTCCCTCATCTCTGACAGGTGCTTCACAGTTTCACAGATATTAACTAGGCCTTGGATAGAGTTAGGTGTGCTGCATGAATGCGAGTAATGCCTCCTAACAAACATGGTACTGCCATGCACATCATGCTGTTGTGGGCATTCTCCCCTGTCCATACACGCCTCTATTCTAGATGTTACTATGGAAGTGGTGGTGTTGTACAACGTTAACCTAGGCCTGCCACATCCATGATGATCATCACCACTAGAGACAAAGGTGGTCCAGCTAAGTGCTACATGCCTAGCATGTATTCTGTGAACCAGAGAGGACCAGATTTTCACCAACAGGTGACAGGACATGTCCAGAATGGGTTCATAGGTTCATAGGTAGGTACTAGGCTATCTGCCCAATGGCATTTATAAGCCTAGCCAGAGTGTGTCGGCTTTCACTGCCCCATTGATTAATTAACTGATCCTCTGTCAAGCAGAGCTAATGAAGTGATCCCAGGGGTGTATTTTCTGTTACCCATCCACTCGTCAAGGTTTCTCTTGAAGAGTGTTAGTGAGGGGCTCTGCCTAATGTAGTTTAGAATTTTGTTCCAAAGCATGGGGGGTCTCTGTGACAGGAATCTATTCCTCCAGCATGTTCTATTTATTGTTGTGGCAAGGTTTAGCATGGCTCGCAGTGACTTGGATTTCTTTAGATGGAGCATGTCCATCAATTCTGAGTTGGACATGGCTTTGTAAGTCAGGCAGAAATCACCTCTGAGTAAGCAATATGCCGCTGAGTACAGCCGGAGTTTTTTCAGTCGTGCTGCATAGGACATATGTTTGAGGCCAGTGATCCTTTTGGTGAGGTGGTCTTTCCAGCTGCTGAAAGTGTCTTGTGAGGTACATCCCAAATGGGGCATTGTACCCTATGATGGGTCTAATGAGTGATGAGGGGAGGGGCACTATAATCTCTTTATTTCTAGATGCGAACCCTTTAGTAATTAGATGGGCCACATAGAAGGATTTCCTAACTACTCTGGCAATATGATTGTCAAAGGAGAGAGTACTATCTACCTGGGTCTCCAAATCTCTTATTACCTTTTCTGTATTAAGGGGGCTGCCACCTATGTGGTAATTTGTGGGTGTTTTGTTTTTCCCAAACAGGATGACTATGTATTTTTTGGCATTTAGCTTGAGGCCATGACTTTGACATCAGGTGTCCGTCTCAGTAAGGCCCTTTTGGAGGATGTCCATGTCAGCTGGAGAGTCAATTATGGCTCCCAGATTACAGTCATTGGCAAACTTAGCCATAGTCCTCCTGTGTTTGCCTGTTCTTCTGAGAAGTATATGCTGAACAGTAGGGGTCCCAGGACCGAGACTTGCGGGACACCACTTGTGACTGGTTTAGAGTTGGACCTGGAGCCCGCTATTCTTACTGTGTGAGTTCTGTCTGTAAGCCAGCTGGCAACCCCTCTTGTGACATAGGGTTTATGTTCAGGCTGGTGAGTTTTTCTGTAATACCCAAGTGGGGAACTGTGTCGAAAGCCTTGGCGAGGTCAAGGTAGGCTGTGTGAAGCACCTTTCCCTCATCTAGGGCCTTGGTGACTGTCTCAAAGAAGTCTACCAGGTTTAGTAGGCATGATCTGCCCTTAACAAAGCCGAACTGGGTCGGGTCAAGTGTTTGGAGGTTCCCAGTGTCTTTGTTAATGAGTTCCATGATGATGCGCTCCACAGCCTTGCAGACCAGGCTAGTCAGGCTTATGGGGCGATAGTTACCAGGGTCAGTTGTGGCCCCGCCTTTGTGGAAAAGAAAAAACATTGCTGTGCACCATTCTATGGGCACGTAGCCTGTGGAGAGGCTGAGGTTGAACAGCGTGTTTAGGTGGGGGGGGTAGTTCGTTCTGTAGTTCGTGCAAGACGCAGCCTGGGACACCATTTGGTCCCATTGACAGTATGTTTTTGGCTTTTGAAAGGGCTGTTTTCATCTGTGCATCTGTGACTTTTGGGACATTACACTTTTCCGGTATTGTTGTGGGCCCTTTTGGAGGTGAGAGGGGGATGAAGTTTGCACTGAATCTATCTGCCAGGATGTTGGCAATATCAGTAGGTTCAGTATATTTTGTGCTATTTTGCACTAGTTCAGTACATATCTGTGAGTTGCCACTTAGATTCTTAACATAGCTAAAGAAGGCTTTGTGGTTATCTTTTGAATCCTTGGCTATTTTTCTTTCGAAGTTAGCCTTGGATGATTTCATGAGGGACCTTAGTTTCTTACTGATACTGACCAGGGATGTTTTTCCTTCTTGGGATTTGCTTTTTTTATGAACTAGTTTCCTCCTTCTATTGAATAGCCTGTTTATGGCAGGGGTCCACCAAACCGGTTTCCTTCTCTTAGAGGAGTGAGTCTTGGTTTTGCTAGGGATGGCACAATCCATGCATCCTTGTAGGTGCTCATAGAGTGCATTTGTAAAGGTTTCTGCATCTTGGGCAGCATTATCCTTTAGTGTGGGGGCTGTGAAACTTACCACCTCTGTCTTAAGTAAGGTGAAGTTTGCTTTAGAAAATTTATTTACTGTGGTTTCCTTAGTTGGGGGTGGTGGTGGGGTGTGGCCATCCAGAGTGATTAGTTTATGGTCTGATCTAACCAGTGACGGGTTGACATCCGGTGTGGAACACCTGTCGCCCATGTTGGTGATGACCAGGTCCAATATGTTTAACCCTTTGGTAGGGGAGTTTACCAGCTGATCCAGGGCATTTGAGTTGATGAATTCCAGAAAGCGCTGGGCCTGGGAGTGTGCACTTGAGTAGTTTTCCCAGTGAATGGTAGGGTAATTGAAATCGCCCAATATCAGGGTGTTCGGTAGGACCTTCATGTTTTCCAGTGTCTCCAGAAAGGTGGAGTGGTGGTCCTGGGTCATGGAGGGTGATCTGTAGCAGGCCATAATTTGCATTGCAGATTTGCTCAATGTTAGTTGCACATGGATGATCTCAGAGGTATCATGCTGTGCCACTAACCTGGAGGTGTAGGTATCCTTGATGAGTATGGATACACCCCCCCTTTTGTGTTTCAGTCCGTGTTCTGTGGCTGAAACGTGTGGTATGAGTTGTAGCCCAGTAGTGCTGGGATGCTCTCTGGACCCTTGAACCAGGTTTCAGTTACTGCACAGATGTCAACGTTCTCCATACTGAGGAGTGCTTCGAGCGCGTGCATTTTGAGATTTAAGCTCCTGGCATTGAGTAGCATAACCCTCAGTTTTTTGTTAATTGTGCTGTTTATGGAGGTGGGTTTGACTTTTGAGCCTTGCCTATAAAAGGCACTATGGGGGCAGCAAGAGCCTTGGCCAGTATTTGAAAGCCTAGGGGTGACAGGTGCAAGCCATCTCTTGCAAAGCAATGTGGCTTGTTGAGCATGATGTCCCACGCTGGCAGACACTGGATCCCCTTTGAATGACACCAGAAGCTTAGCCAATTGTTGAAATTGATCATTTTTTCTTTATACTGAGGTATCATTCTTGGTGAGGGCAGGATGCTACTCAGGGTCAAGGTCATACCAGCCTGGGCTACAAGATCAGAGAGCTCTTCCATGTCTCTTTTCATGTAGTCCAGGGAGGTATGTCTCAGGTAATTCACACCAACATGAACAATGACAGACTCATATTTGTACTTGTTCTGGAGTGACCTGAGTGCTTGTGTTATGTGGTGGATTCTGGCTCCCGACAGGCAGCTAACAGGAACCTTCTGCTTGTCCAACCTAGTGAGTGGGACATCAGTGTGCCTGACTATAGAGTCACCTATTACTAGTGTGTTAGGTATGTTATTTCGCCTTAAGGGCTGTGATTGTGCGGCACACTGGTTTTGTGTTTTATGTGTTGTCTGGTTTGTTACGGGAGGTGCAGGTTGTTTGGGTGTCTACTTTGGAGGTCTTTGATGCTTTTGCAGGTTTTTATTTAGAGCCTCCAAGTACGATTTTGTGTATTTATGTGTATTTTTTGCCAGTGCTGTTTTAGTAGGTCTGTGTGCGACTGGAGGTGTGGTGCAAATGTTAACCTTCTCCTCTTGACTGTCTGTTCTAGTCTTGGGTGGAGACAGCTTAGCTTCCAGTTTGGCTGTATAACTGCATCTCTCGCATATGTTAGTGTTTTGTGGTAGGAGGAGAGGGTTGTCTGTGTACATGAGGCAGTTGTAACATTGCCTCAGGATACCCAGATTCACGAGCTGGACTGCAGAGTATACCTGAAATTGCCCTTTTGTCATGAATAGTAGGGTGAGCTGCTTAGTCGTTTGGTCGGTGAGGGGTGAATAAAGAGCCTTGCCCTGCTGGGCAATCAGTGACAGGGTATATTAGTGCTTGCTATTAGGTCTGAGCAAGTGCTGGGCTGTAGTATGCTTTTTGAGTGCTTAGGTTGAGAGTTAGACTAGTTTCAAGGGAAAAACTGAAGAGGAGACTTAGTGGAGCCGGGAATAATTTAACCGTAACTAACCGGTGCTGCCCGGTGCACAAAACTGTGCAAACGCGGGTTTTATAGTAGGAAAATGAAAGAGATAGAAATTAGCCCAAAATGGCCAATAAACTACTAACTTCTGTGCTGGAACCACTCCTCCAGGGACAGATAAGTTGCTCAAAGCTCCCCTCTCTCACAGGTGAACAGAGAAACTTTCTTCTATCCAAGTAAGGTATGGACAACTCAGAAACTAGTATCACAGCCCTGAATTCAGCACTAGCCTGAAAACTGGACTATACCAGCTTAGAAAGGCGGGAAACAAGGATTTTTTTTTTTGTTTTTGTTTTTTTGAAAAGATAAAGCATAACAGTAAAAAAAATACACTTAAAACAGCTTTAAGCGACTACAAACGATCAGAAAAGGCTATCACACTTTAGTGTGTAGCCTACAACAGTTAAACAAATTATTTAAACAAAAAACAACTTTTTAAAAGTGCAAGCAGTCAAATAAGTACAATATGTGAAAAAAAAACAAGCTTTTAAATCACAATAAATGCTGGAAAATCTGCGTTTAGGTAGAAAACAGTTA
>NC_056740.1:193040107-193070107 GCF_019279795.1 Protopterus annectens
ATTGATATTCAATGAAAAACACAAATAAATAAATTCAGTACTATATGATTAAGAGCAGGTAAAAGTGTACTTAAATTCACTTATACGTCTAGTTGATTTCAGGTAGATGTTAGCCGGTCAAAGCTCAGATATTAAGCAGAGATAACTCAAAATGTACCACTTAAATAAGGCAGGACAGAATCTGTTCACAACCTTAAATCTTGACTCAAACAAAAATTAAGCAACAAGCACTTGTACATGAATTGAGCATGTGATTCAAAAATCTAAAACATTAAAATGGCTATGCTGAAGAGGGGAGAGGCTCCACGGGTTGGCCATCACTGAACTACAGGCTAGTTCCTGCAAGAAAGAAAAGGCAAATTCTATTTTTATGGATAGGCCTGCCCTGTTACACCCTCTCCTACTGCTGCCTCCATTACTGCATCTGAGGGGTGGGCATGCAAAGTGGGCACGCAGTGTATTATCCTGCTTGTGCAGCATCTCAGCAAGGGCCATCACCCTTTACCCTCCTTGGACAATGCCCCCAACACAATGTCTCCAGTCTCCATCAGGGTTTGCTGTGAGAAACTCCCTTATAGCTGCCCATCCCACCCCTGCCGCTCAGTCACTCAATCCAATAACTGAACCTGGGTTATCCTGACCACAGTCAGGGATTTATCTCTCTTCACCACCTTAGTGGCCACACTTTTTTATTTTACTTGCTGCAACCCACTTGTGCAGCTTTCTGCCCTCCTTCTGTCTGTTTTTAGGTTTCAATTTGCCTTTCCCAATAAGGATGCTATTTGCAGCCGCGACATAGATTTTGTCTGCTACCTTAACAAAAATTAAGCAATAAGCATTTGTTCATACACTGTATGTGTGATTCCAGAATCTAAAAAGTTAAAATGGCTATACTGGGGGATGGGGGTCCACAGGTAACCCATTACTGGACTACAGGATAGCTCCTGTGGCGAAAGAAATGCAAATGTCATTTTTTTTATGTTTAGGCCTGCCCCATTACTCCCCACTCCCACTGCTGTCTTTGTGGCTGTGTCCAAGAGCTGGATCTGCAATGGGGGCATGCTGTGAATCATCCTGCCTCCAAAGTGGCCCAGCCAGGCCCACCACCCTTTCAACTCTTTGGATAATGTCCTCTAACGTCCCAAGTCTCAACCAAGAATCTCCATAAGAGACACCCACATAACCGCCCACTCCAGGATATGTATGCTCATCCCTCTCTTGACACTCCATCAGTTGCCCGAGGTGCTAACTGGATCTGAGTCACCTTGGCCATAGTCAGAACTTTATCCTTCTATGCCATCAGAGTGGTCACACATTTCTTTTGACTTGCTGTGATCCACTTCTGAAGCTTACTGTCCTCTTTCTGTCTGCTTTTAGGTTTCAATTTTCCTTTCACATTTAGAATGTTCATGACACAGTTTTGACTGCTGTTCACAATCATAAATCACGACCAAACAAAAATGAAGTAACAAGCATTTGTGTATGCAGTGTGCTTGTGATTTGAAATTCTAAAACGTTAATATGGATATATTGGGGGGGGGCTCTACAGATTGATCATCAATGAAATACAGGCTGGTCTCTATAGTGAAAGAATGGCAAATGAAGCTTTAAATAAATTAGCGTTATAAAGGTGTTTTGGCAATTTTTATAGTTTGTCAAGTCCTCTTACCATGGCATCATGCAGGGCACATCATTTTATTGCAGGGCACAAGTGCCAATATCCCTACCCATGTAGTTCCTCTTATCAATGTAGACAAATGAATAGTTCCACAATCCACGAAAGAGAAGAGGCTAGAATCCTGATCCAAAAACAGTGGATAATCAAAGTCAATCAGCAACAGCAAGCAATGTGGATGCTGCTGCTATAGCATTCCCACTGGAAGAGAGCCACAAAGGGGCCCATTCACATAAGATTTACCAGCCAGTTAATGCCCTCTTGAAGAGAAAAGATCTTCAGAAACTAAACTTATAAGGGAGCAGGAGGGAAATAGCTGATAAAGGAAATCACATAAATGACACTAAAATTAATATGAAAGTATTTTTCCACAAAACAAGCACTGCTAAATAAAATAACACTGCAATATTGTTTATATAACTAGATACAATGCAAAATTAGAGGTATTTTATATATGTACATCTATGCATGTAGACTACCATACAAAAGTTTGATGTAGATTTACCATATGTGAGGAATAAGCTTCCAAATGAATACACACTACACATAAAGTCCCTCCCTTATTTATTAATGTTTCACTGAAACTGAGGCACAGTCAAACAACAGCACAATGCAATACAAGATTTTCTAAAATGTATTTGTAGTGTGTGTGCGTGCATGTGTGTTACACCCTCTCCTACTGCTGCCTCCATTACTGCATCTGAGGGGTGGGCATGCAAAGTGGGCACGCAGTGTATTATCCTGCTTGTGCAGCATCTCAGCAAGGGCCATCACCCTTTACCCTCCTTGGACAATGCCCCCAACACAATGTCTCCAGTCTCCATCAGGGTTTGCTGTGAGAAACTCCCTTATAGCTGCCCATCCCACCCCTGCCGCTCAGTCACTCAATCCAATAACTGAACCTGGGTTATCCTGACCACAGTCAGGGATTTATCTCTCTTCACCACCTTAGTGGCCACACTTTTTTATTTTACTTGCTGCAACCCACTTGTGCAGCTTTCTGCCCTCCTTCTGTCTGTTTTTAGGTTTCAATTTGTCTTTCCCAATAAGGATGCTATTTGCAGCACGACATAGATTTTGTCTGCTACCTTAACAAAAATTAAGCAATAAGCATTTGTTCATACACTGTATGTGTGATTCCAGAATCTAAAAAGTTAAAATGGCTATACTGGGGGATGGGGGTCCACAGGTAACCCATTACTGGACTACAGGATAGCTCCTGTGGCGAAAGAAATGCAAATGTCATTTTTTTTATGTTTAGGCCTGCCCCATTACTCCCCACTCCCACTGCTGTCTTTGTGGCTGTGTCCAAGAGCTGGATCTGCAATGGGGGCATGCTGTGAATCATCCTGCCTCCAAAGTAGCCCAGCCAGGCCCACCACCCTTTCAACTCTTTGGATAATGTCCTCTAACGTCCCAAGTCTCAACCAAGAATCTCCATAAGAGACACCCACATAACCGCCCACTCCAGGATATGTATGCTCATCCCTCTCTTGACACTCCATCAGTTGCTCGAGGTGCTAACTGGATCTGAGTCACCTTGGCCATAGTCAGAACTTTATCCTTCTATGCCATCAGAGTGGTCACACTTATTTCTTTTGACTTGCTGTGATCCACTTCTGAAGCTTACTGTCCTCTTTCTGTCTGCTTTTAGGTTTCAATTTTCCTTTCACATTTAGAATGTTCATGACACAGTTTTGACTGCTGTTCACAATCATAAATCACGACCAAACAAAAATGAAGTAACAAGCATTTGTGTATGCAGTGTGCCTGTGATTTGAAATTCTAAAACGTTAATATGGATATATTGGGGGGGGGCTCTACAGATTGATCATCAATGAAATACAGGCTCGTCTCTATAGTGAAAGAATGGCAAATGAAGCTTTAAATAAATTAGCGTTATAAAGGTGTTTTGGCAATTTTTATAGTTTGTCAAGTCCTCTTACCATGGCATCATGCAGGGCACATCATTTTATTGCAGGGCACAAGTGCCAATATCCCTACCCATGTAGTTCCTCTTATCAATGTAGACAAATGAATAGTTCCACAATCCACGAAAGAGAAGAGGCTAGAATCCTGATCCAAAAACAGTGGATAATCAAAGTCAATCAGCAACAGCAAGCAATGTGGATGCTGCTGCTATAGCATTCCCACTGGAAGAGAGCCACAAAGGGGCCCATTCACATAAGATTTACCAGCCAGTTAATGCCCTCTTAAAGAGAAAAGATCTTCAGAAACTAAACTTATAAGGGAGCAGGAGGGAAATAGCTGATAAAGGAAATCACATAAATGACACTAAAATTAATATGAAAGTATTTTTCCACAAAACAAGCACTGCTAAATAAAATAACACTGCAATATTGTTTATATAACTAGATACAATGCAAAATTAGAGGTCTTTTATATATGTACATCTATGCATGTAGACTACCATACAAAAGTTTGATGTAGATTTACCATATGTGAGGAATAAGCTTCCAAATGAATACATACTACACATAAAGTCCCTCCCTTATTTATTAATGTTTCACTGAAACTGAGGCACAGTCAAACAACAGCACAATGCAATACAAGATTTTCTAAAATGTATTTGTAGTGTGTGTGCGTGCATGTGTGTGTGTGTGTCTATATAGATAGACAGATACAGATGTAGACCGATCTGCATACACACACACACACACACACACACACACACACACACACACACGATACAAATGTGTGTATATGGATATACGCACACATTATCTGTATTTTGTGACATCTGTTTTTTCACATGTATAATAAAAATTACTAAATACAAAAACACCTGGTGCATAAAGATGTGGTTGTAGTATGATATACATTCCCCATACCTTTAGTTTCTCTTTCTGGATTGTTGGGTTTCACTTCTGGGATTTCTGATACTGGAACAGGATACAATTTTCTACCATCAGATATATAGCAAAATCGAGCCAGCATCTCTCTGTAATTTATGGGATAACCTATGTATTTGCAGATCAAAATTAATCAATCAGTTAGTTAAAATGCTGCAACATTACATTTTTATTAATTTAATGACAGTTCAGATAACTTGGGTAGCCACACTAGAACAAACATCCCATTTGAAAGGGGAAGTCCATTTGAGGCATAAGGAACAATATATGTAAAGAAAACCAGTAAGTACACAGTAAACAAAACTTTGCAAGAAGAACAGAAATATGCCAAAGGGGAAGCTAGTTGTTGCTGTATCTCTCGGCTTTTCCCGGTTAGGGGTCGCCACAGCGGAACTCCAGTCCGCTAATGATTGGCAGTAGATTTTTACATGCCGTGTTGTCAGCTCTGACGCACAACCTTCAACGAAGGTACGCCCATTTACGCATGTCTCCACACAGAAGACAAAATGATACAGAGCAAACCAGTATCATAAAAAACTACTTTGATGTCAGAATAGATCGCATAACACAGCTCATTTTTTGTCTTAAGTGTTTCTACTGTCCATTGACACAGGACATTTGTTCCCCTTCTACCGCCATTCTTTCAGCACTTCTCCATCAGCACTTCTCCACCATCTGAAGTATCCTCTCTTCATAGCCAAGCCACCTACATCTTTCCAGTCCCGTAGGCCTTTTGATGTGATGGGGTAGAGGGATATGTCTTTAGTACCTAGAAATAACTAAATGATATTTCCTTATTACCTAAACTTCCCTGAGCTGATTTCTGCATTCAAGTGATTCCAAACCGTATATTTCTATACACTAGAGTGCACATGTAAACTAGAACACTTGCTAAAGTTAAGTCATTACTAACAGCTGTCTGTTGGCTCTTTGTTGCAGGCATTCACATGGGCAGTGTTACACTGCAATGACCCATAAGTGCACGAATGCATATCCAATAAGTGAAAAAATGGCTTTTGGCCATGTGATCTTAACTCATGTATGCTCACCATCCATTTACTATCTGTATGCAGTATATGTGCTTGCTACACATTCAAGTAACTCCCTACTGTTCTATCTGCTTTCTTCCCCATGACAAATGATATTCTGTGTACGTTGCCTGACTATGCTAAATTCCCAGTGTATAGATCCCTTCTCTTTTCCTTTGCTCTTCTGACCCATGTCATAATTGTAAATGACCTACCAGAATCAGTCCACTTAGCTGGTTAGTGACCATGGCCCCACAACCCAGTTTCTAAGTAGAACACCTCTAAAGTTGCATCGACTAGGTGAAAACAGAAATACTGGTGTGACTCTAGAGTTATGATATTCAACCTTGAGAAGTGGGGTATGATTCATCACATCAAGGGATGCAGGATGCAAAACGTGTTTTATTTAATTGTTGAATTATATCTGTCTCAATATGCTTGGCAGCAGTACAAAGGTCGACAGTAAGTTGAAGACTATAAGTTGGGAGTCATTAAGCCATAATTAATCCACAAATTCCACAGAGTGAGACATGGGAATTCTTGTTAGTCCAAAGAAAAGCTTATGTTGTTAAACAGCTAATTATAGCCTGTCTCAATGCCTCACCAGGCAATAGTATAAAAGGGGGCAATGAAGCAATATATCTCTCTTAGCATCTAATACAGACCCTGAGTTAACCGTGTTAGGGGATTTAAATACAGACTAGAAACAAGTACATGATAATTTCAGGCCCACCCCCCCCCCCCCCCTATATACCACTTCATGTAGCACTGTTAACGCATCTTCTCATCAGGACAAACATCTCATCAAAAACAGCAAATTACAGTAGATCTTCACAACAGTAACACCTAGCTTTCATGTAATCAGAGTCATCGCTGATTCAGTAAGTATCCATTTGACAATATTTGTGGGGCCATGGTAAACGTCACAAAGAAGAAAGTTTCTGTTAGATTAGAAATATACCAGTTTGAGTCAGAAACCTTTATGTAAGTACTCATAGCCGGCCTTAGGCATAGGCCAACTAGGCGGCCGCCTAGGGCGCCACTCTAGCAGGGCCGCTTTTTCAGTAATTGTTTGATGTAGGTAGACTAGGATGGGGGCACAAGGTGGTGTGGTGGGGGGGTGCCATGGAGCCCTTTTACCTAGGGCACCAGTTGACCTAAGGCTGCTCCTGTAAGTACTATAAATAGACTCCACATTGCATCTCACCACTTCAGTATGATGTGCAGTTCCTTAATACATCCCATCTAAATCTACTGCATAGTGTGACCCTTCAGCATAAAAATAACAAAATAATAATAAAATAGTACGAAATAAATAATACCAAAAAGCGTACATGGATTAAAATTATGATGTGGCTTACTAATCATCTTTAGTCTAAACATCATCAAATGTTACTGAATTAATGAAGTACAGGGAATCAGGGAATAAAATAAACGTAACTATACGTACTGCAAAGAAAAACTACTACTGAGAACAGCAGCATGCCAGTTTCTAAAACACTAGGAAGTTCTTGAACTGTAGTGGTAAACTACTATGTTAAGGACCCAAACCCATTCCTCTTTGACATCATGACCTAGAAAGATAGAAAATCGCAAGTCTTTCTTGACACTGTCAGAATGACAGCAAATGTAAACCTTTCCAACCAGCACCCCATCTCATACAGAATGCCCTTTCTGCCCTAAACAAAGTGTTACAAACAGTCTGGTGCATTAACTCCTTTGTAAGCTAAAACCAGATCAATATCAGTATACAAACTTCATCCAGAATTCATAAAGCTCACAGCATCCCATATTATATACCTAGCAACAACAATTAACCATTCTGTTAAAGAAATTATTGCTCCATATGTCGCAACTACAGAGCTACTGACATGATGTCATTTTTATTGAAAATACTGGAAAAATATATGTAATCGCAACTCCTGCAACAGCTAAATAATTACAAAGTCATTTTTGAAATACAACATGGCTTCTAACTAACATATGGAATAGACAAAATCTTGAAGAATGTCAGTACTTCATACATGTCCAACTAAATAACAGGAAAGTTGTTGGGGCACTCCTTTTAGGCCTACCAAAATTTTCTGACACTGTATATAATAAGACAGTACTAAATACTCTGTTTAAATGCAGTCTTAGTCTTAGGACTGTTGGAAGCTTGAAT
Source organism: Protopterus annectens (assembly GCF_019279795.1). Taxonomy (NCBI): domain Eukaryota; kingdom Metazoa; phylum Chordata; order Ceratodontiformes; family Protopteridae; genus Protopterus; species Protopterus annectens. The sequence goes on from NC_056740.1 coordinate 193,047,848, forward strand.
GCTTGAAAACAGAGCATTTGGATTATGTTTTGCATCCTGGGGAGCTCATTTAAACTACATTTAAAATACTGCACTTAACTTCTTCTTCTTTCGGCTGCTCCCGTTAGAGGTTGCCGCAGAAGATCAACTGTTTCCATTTCCTCCTGTCCTCTGCATCTTGCTCTGTCACACCAACCACCTGCATATCCTCTCTCACCACATCCATAAACCTTATCTTAGGCCTTCCTCTTTTCCTGTTACCTGGCAGCTTCATCCTTAACATCTTTTCCCCAATATACTCTGCAACCCTCCTCAGCACATGTCCAAACCAATGTAATCTTGCCTCTCTGGCTTTGTCTCCAAACCTTCCAACCTGGGCTGACCCTCTAATATACTTATTCCTAATCCTGTCCATCCTCGTCACACCCAGTGCAAATCTTAACATCTTCAACTCTGCCACGTCAAGCTCTGACTCCTGCCTTTTTGTCAATGCCAGTCTCCAACCCATATAATATAGCTGGTCTCACTACCCTCTTGTAGACCTTCCCTTTCACTCTTGCTGGTACTCGTCTGTCACAAATCACTCCTGACACTCTTCTCCACCCACTCCATCCTGCCTGTACTCTCTTCTTCACCTCTCTTCCACACTCACCATTACTCTGAACTGTTGATCCCAAGTACTTAAACTCATTCACCTTCGCCACCTCTACTCCCTGCATCCTCACCATTCCTCTATCCTTCCTCACACACATATATTCTGTCTTAGTCCTGCTGACCTTCATTCCTCTTAATATTGCACTTAACCTACCACTTAAATCAGCATCCTGCTGTGTGTTGTGTGTTTCCTGTTGTGCTTGCACCATATTTGAAGTTAAAGTTATTAATTGAAGACATTTTTACAGCTGCAGTCATTCACAGTACAATATTTTCAAGAGGTTTATGTGCCCCCCCCCCCATAGGTGTTTAAATCTTTTCTGAGTGGGCTCTCATTTTACTGCATTGTTACTATCTCTCTTTCAAATTTTTTCCCACCCAGCCATCATTTTCCTGTTATGTTTTTAAACTTGCAGGCTTTTGAGCTGCCCACCCCTATCATATATTTGGCCTTAGAAGCTCCTCCTAGTCTTATCTCCTGTATAACTGGCCCTAGACGTTCCTTCCAGTCTTATCTTTTCTGCTCATCTTACTGGTCACTGACTGCTGAAATTGGGAAGGCCCTCCCCTCAGACTGTTGGTACTTTTCAATTGCCTTACAGTGTGTGTGTGTGTGTGTGTGTGTGTGTGTGTGTGTGTGTGTGTGTGTGTGTGTGTGTGTGTGTGTGTGTGTGTGTGCGTGTGTGCGTGTGTGCGTGTGTTTGTGTGTGTGTGTGTGTCTGTGTCTGCATGTGTGCTCCTCATTGCTGGCCTCTCCAACTTTGAATCACCTTGTAACTACTTGTAGATAGTTGTTAGACTTGTTTCTGGTACCTTTTCACTTTTGGCTACCCAAAGTGTATTTTTACATTAAGAAGAATTGGACAGCAATTCTACTGACATTAGAAAGGTAACCTGGTCTATCTGAATTGGGATATACACAGGTAAACTTAAGTGAGAATTACTTGTTGTAGCTAGTTGTTTGACTTGTTTCTGATGCTTTTTCACTTTTGGCTAGCTAAAGTCTGTTTTACACTAAAAAGACTGGCACTCCAATTCTTTTGAGAGTAGAAAGGTACACTCAGGGAGTCTTAAAGTGAGACTTGTAACTAGTTACAAGTCTTAAAGTGAGACTTGTAACTAGTTATTTGATTTTTTTTGATACCTTTTTACTTATGGCTAACTAAAGTGTGCATTTACATCAAGAAGATTGGGCTGCAATTCTAGTGGCAGAAGAAAGGTAGCCTGGTCTGTCTCAGTTGGGAAACATACACAGGGGCTTAACGGGACAAATACTTGTTGTAGCTAGTTGGTACTGTTTCTCTTTTGGCTAACCAAAGTGTGTTTTGACTTTACAAAGACTGGGACTGCAGTTCTGTTGTCAGTTGAAAGGTAGCCTGGTCTGCTCAAGTTGGGGAGCACACACAAAGACAATGTGAGATTGTTTCATCAACCAGAGGGCTTTTTAGGGACTTAGTTACTTGGTGTTGAGAGTCACTTTTGCTGTGCTTTTACATTAATAAATTCCGGAATCACTCATCTTGTGGCATAAGGTGTTTTTCTGGTTTCTCTGAGTTGGAAGTACTCCAAGGATCTCAAAGTGTAGTCATTTATTGGCCAAAGGGCACAGGAATTAGTTTTCTGGTTTCTTCTGTTTGCTATAAATTAGGTGAGTTTGTGCAGTGCTGCTCACTCTGCAGCGACAGTTAGCAGTGACTTGTACAGTAGCAAATGCTTGGTTTGTAAAATTTACCTGTAAAGCTAGTATTTAGGAATTTAACTTATAACACAAAAAGGCTTTGCACAAAGCTAAGCTTATGACAGCTAGTTATTGCATCGAACAGCACTAATATCAGATTATAGCAATATCTAACATCTAGCTTTAAACCTAGACACTACTCAGGTGACCCCTGTAAAACCAAGTCCCTAAACCATAACAACCCAACTCTAATACAGGTTTTGACAACGTGGATATGTGATTTCCAAATATCTCTGTGGCCAGCTTGGTAGATATGGGCATCCTGAGATAATGTAGCATGGGATAAAGACCAGGTATTAAGATATCTCTTATTCACAATCTTTATGAATGACATGGCAAGTCACTAATCAACTGCCAAACTAATGCAACATAGAGACAACGCAATTATTTTCCTTGCTGACCCTACTTTATCTCTAGTTAATATACAAGCAAAATTGCCAGACTGGGTGGGCATTACAGGGAAACAACAGACTGCCCAGGGTTGTGAACCAGACACTGCAGGAAATCAGGATTCACATTTCCCTGTAATGCCCACCTTGTTAAATCTGATAAATTGTTTCATATTTGTTTTATGAGTAGCACGTACATGGTTTATATTATTGATGAAAATAGTTTCTCAAAGTAATGTTTTAAAGTTGTTGTAGGATATGTAATTGCTGCTTCAGGAAGTATTTTATATCCAAAATATAAGTTCTGTAAGTATTTAATAATACACACACACACACACACACACACACACACACACACACACACACACACACACACACACACACACACACACACGCACGTACGCACGCACGCACACACACACACACACACACACACACACACACACACACACACACACACACATACACAAAACGTCTCCTTGCACCTGCTACTGTAGTCACTTGCATTAGATCCATTTGTTTGTTTTCACCTGCTCACTAACGATAGCTTTCCAAGGGCCTCTGTTAAGTAGGAGAAAAGAAAATGTGGATTAAGTTTTTTTTGTATTCCACTGTCTAACTGTACCTTTCCTTAAGAGCCATGCTTAGCAAGGGGAAAAGGTGACTCCCAAACATGATTTCAGCCTCAGTAGTGGGATTTGTTGTTGGATTAGGTGCTCTGTCTTTCTCTGGACCACTGTGGGTCCAGTGTGGATTGCTGATTCTCTAAGCCCATTTACAAAGCAAGCAATACAGCCCAAAAGGGCGGGCATTGCATGGAAACAGCAAACCACCCCGGGGTGTTGTGAGGCCTGAAAATGCAGACAGACGGCCTCACCACCCCTGGAAGGTTAATTATTTCCCTGTAATGCTTGTCCCAAATGGAATTATTGTGCTTAGATAATGTTAAATTGTTCTGTATTTATGTTATTGTTAGTGTATATATTTTTTATATTTTTGATGCAAAACAGTTCATCTGCCTAATGTTTCAAAGTTGCTGTAGGTTATGTAATTGTTGCTGGAGGAATTACATCAATATCATCATGATCCCCCTTTTCCCCCATTTTGTCCATGGGGTTGAGGTGTTTTGCCTCAACTGTTACCATCACTCTCCTAAATTCTTCAATAGTCATGCCTGACTGTTGCAGGTATTGTTTTACATAATCCATCCATCTTTTTGCTGCACACTCTCATTTCCTTTTGTCTTCTTCTTGTCTGTCCCAAATCATCTTCACCAGATTCTTTTATGTTTTTCTGTACGTGTGCCTGAACCACCACAATTTGTTTTGTTTGACTTGTGCCCAAACCAGCTGAAGCAACTGCAGCTACTTGGCTTCTGCTCTGATGTCTTAATTTCTTTGTCTGCCCCACAGTGTGCATCCTACCATCCATCTCAGACACTTCATCTCCATCACCTCAACTACCCTGCCTTCACTGCCCAGATTTCTTTACCATACATTAGTAATGGTCATACCACTGCTTTATATACCTTACTTTTTAGCATATTTTGCGTTCTTCTGTCACACACTACCTCTGTCACTCTGTTTCAGTTAGCTGCAACCCCTCTGATTCTAGTTTTGACCTCCTCATTCAGACTTCCCTTTTCTTCAGCCTCCCCCTTCCAGAAACTTGAAACTGTTAACCTGTTATAGTATTTTCCCTTCTATCTCAATGTTCAGCTTCTTCTGATTTCCTCCATTTGCTGTCATTACAATTGTCTTATATGTACTCAGTTTTATCCTATGTGCCTTTAGCTTTGCATTCCATTCCCTTATTATTTGCTGAAATTCTTGTTCAGAGTCCGCATGGAATGCCACATAATCTGCATACAGAAGCTTTGTTGATCTGTTCATTCTGAGTGTTTGCTAATGTAGTCCATCACCAGTATGAACAGCTGGGGGCTCACACATGAACGCTGATGCACACCCACTCCCACAGACAGCCCATCTGTGAATCTGAACACTGTTCTTACTTGTGTCACTGGGTCCTTGTACATAGCCTGTACTAATTCTTTCAATGTTGCTGTGACTTTGAACCATCACAGGACTATCCAAATTAGATTTCTTGGCACCTTGTCATATGCATTATCCAAGTCCAGGAATGCCTAGTTGGACTCTTTCCTTATCTCTAGCTTCTTCTCAACTAACATACCTCACTGCAAACATCAGATTGGTTGGGCTGCATCATGATCTGAATCTGAACTTTTCATCTTCCATCTTATTTTCTACTACTTGGCATATTTGTTTATCAATCATCCTCTCCAGAACTTTCATGCAGTGACAGGAGTATATCTCTATACTGTCCACAGTTGTGAATGTTCCAATTGTTCTTGTACACTGGCACTAGAAGCCTTATTCTGCAGTCATCTGAGATATGCCTTTGTGTCCATACTGCTATGAGTACCACTTGGGCCTTTTCTCCCCTAACTCACCCAACATCTTGATCATACCTGCCATGACCTCATCTGAGCCTACTGCTTTCCATGATTTCCCTTTCCTTAGTGCTGTCCTAATTTCTTCTAGGGTAGGCTGTGTCTGGGGCAGTGCAGCTTCTGTGGGGTTTCCTCATCCAGAAGCTGCCGGAAGTACTCCTTCCATCTGCTTTTGATGCCCTTTCGACTGGTGAGCAGGTTGTTTCTGGCATCTCTTAAACAGGGTGTCTGATGATTATCTTCGTTAGCTTTCTGTATTTGTCTTTGTTAGCCAACCAGTATTCCTTCTTAGTCTGGCCTGTCTTTACTATCTCCCACTTTTTCATGCACTCATTCTTTCTTTTAATGACTTCCTGAACTTCTGTATCCCACAACTTCCTTTCCTTGTGGATATAATTTCCATATCTGGCTCAGCCACATATCTGTTGTATAGTTTTCACAGATGCTGTTTTGAGATCTTCTTCATCTTCTTCTTCTTCTCCTTCTCCTTCTTCTCCTCCTCCTCCTTCTTCTTCTTCTTCACCTATTTGCCCTTCTTCCTGAGGTGCTAGAGCCTTGCGTATTTCCATGAACTCTGGTTCTTTCTCTTCAGTCAACTTCCAGTTCTTCTTAGAGCCTTCTCCGACTACTGTTTGCAGCTTATTGTAGCAACCAGTGGGTTATGACTGTTCCACTGGGGATGACTTTGCAATAAATGATTCTACCCCAATGCCCTTTCTTTACTAAGAGGACGCCTACCTGCATGCTGTCCACTCTTGAATGTGATCTTGTGATTGTCTCTCTTGTTGAACCATGTGTTGGCCACCATCAAGGCATTTACCAGACAGAAATGTAGAATGGCCTCTCCTTCTTTACTCCTACTGTCCAACCCAAGTGGACCAAGGCAGTTCTCATAACCTGTTCTGTCACAATATGTGCATTCAGGTCGCCCATTACCAACACCAGCTCATGTTGGAGGAAGTACATTACATCAAAAATATAAGGTATGTAAGTATTTAAAAAATGTCTACATATATACACACACACACACACACACACACACACACACACACACACACACACACACACACACACACACACACATACACACACACACAAACACACACATACTGGCATATTTTTATTTTATTTGACATCTGTTTACCAGGATAGTCTGTCTGGGTAGGTACATATTTTCAGCAGAGGCCTGGGGAGAGGGCAACTAGCACTTTATTGACTGTGCACACCATACATGTCCTACCATGATCCAACAAAGAAATATATAAATAATACACATAATTAACAGCATCAGTAATTTGTCTTAATATATTGCTGTCAGCTGCATACAGTGCAAAACATTAAAACTCTCTCCCCAGATACAGATACTCACATTTGACAGACAGATACATAAACTCATGCATCCACACACATACACACATTCATAGTCATGCATCTATATAAACACACATACACACATACACACACACACACACACACACACACACACCCTTCATTGCTAATGCTGCTTTCCAAAACATCCCTGATGCTGTTTCTGCTGTGCCTTCCCCGTAATATCCAAACACACACACTACCTTCATTGCTAATGCTGCTTTCCAAAGCAGTCAGCTCCACTCCAGTAACCCGCCAGAAGAACCATCATCTTGTAAACAACCAGATCAAAATTAAAAGGAATATACTGCAGTCATCTGCCTAGCTTTCAACCAATCAGGGACAAATTGCAATAAACTCAGTGACCACTCCCGAGTTAGTCAAGGACAATCAGGGAGACTTTCAAAATATTAGTGCTATTAACCTGAGAATTGCCAAATAAGCCGATATGAATTAATATCCATTTTCCACAGTAAAAGTAGTCCATAGCCTCCCCTTTTTTCCCTTTTTTTTATACCTACGTGGTTTTATACTGGCAAAGGCTTCACCACAGAATGAACTAAACAGTACCGCATGTTCACAGATCCATTACGCAATTAATTGCATAGCAACCTAAAACATTTTGAATACTCTGCACGTAATCAAAATTTCATTTGCTTTAAAAGAAAATACCATTTCAAATATGTAAGGTTAACCAAACTGTGCTTCGACTCACAATATTCAGAGTAAATAAAAAATTGTCAGAGACAAAACTAGCACAGAGAGGAGACTGACTGTCAGTGGTTCAATATAGTAAAGGGTTGCCTATCTAATCATGCATGAAAAAAGAAAAACGCCATGTAATGCTGTCTTTCAGAACCATGTAACTCAACCCAGAAGCACTTCTCAACTCACCTCAATTACAGATTTGGACTTCCACCCAGCCAGTCGAACTTCAAAAATGCTCACTTGCATTCTGAAAATGCTGCCTTCCCTCCCTGAAATGCTGGCTTCTGCTTCTCACTCACATCCCTGATGCTGGTTCTCCTATGCCTTCCCCATGATCCAAAGTCGAACTTCAAAAATCACTTGCATTGCATTCTGAAAATGCTGCCTTTCCCTGTTTGAAATGCTGGCTTCTGCTTCCTGCTCACAACACTGGAAGTCAGCTCCTTGAGCTCAGTTCATAGGTTCATACTAGGCTATCTGCCCTGGGGCAATTATAAGCCTAGCCCGATTCTGTATGGCTTACGCCACCCCTTGATTTGAGTATACTGTGCCCTTTTTAAGGTTTAGTTTACTGTGCCTCTGTCTAATAGTGACACGGGAGTAATCCCTGGGACAAACCTATGATCCCCCATCCACCTATCGAGATTCTTCTTGAAGAGATTCAGTGAGGTGCTCTGCCTCACATGAACTGGAATTCTATTCCAGAGTGAAGGGAGCCTCTGGGTTATGAACCTGTCCCTCCAGCAAGTTCTGTTTATTTCTGTGCTGAGGTTCAAGTCCCTCGAGCGTGTGGCTCTAAGGGATTTAGATTTACTGAGGTGGAGCATGTCCATTAATTCTGGATTTGACATAGCTTTGTGTCAGGCATAGATCGCCTCGAAGTAGGTGGTATGCAACTGAGTAGAGCTGGAGTTTTTTTAACCGAGCAGCATATGGCGTCTGTTTGAGACCCTTGATCCTCTTGGTGAGATACTTTTGGGGTCTTTCTAATTGCTGCAGGTGTCAGGTAAGATACATCCCAAAAGGGGCATTGTATTCTATGATGGGCCTGATGAGGGATGAATAAAGGGGCACGATTACCTCTCTTGATCTAGATGTGAAACCCTTCATGATGAGATGGGCTATGTAGAAGGTCTTTCTAACCACTTTGGCAATGTGGTTTTCAAAGGAGAGATTGCTATCAACTTGGGTCCCCAGGTCCCTAATAACTTTCTCTGTACTTAATGGGTTTCCGCCTATGTGGTAATTTGTGGGCACATTGTTTTTGCCAAAGGGTATGACTATACATTTTTTGGCATTTAGCTTTAAACCATGATGCTGGCACCAGTTATCTGTCTCTGTGAGACCTTTTTGAAGGATGTTTGTGTCAGCTGGAGAGTTGATTATGGTGCCCAGTTTGCAGTCATCTGCGAACTTGGTGAGCCATAGTCCTTCCACTTTTGCCTGTACCTCGGAAAAGTATATACCGAACAAGAGTGGTCCCAGGACAGAACCCTGTGGGACACCACTTGTGACCGGTTTCGAGTCGGACATGGCTCCAGCAACTGTCACTCTGTGGGTTCTGTCTTTGAGCCAGTTTGCGACCCATCTTGTGACATAGGGGTTTATATTTAAGCTGGATAGCTTATCTATGACACCCGAGTGGGGTATTGTGTCAAATGCCTTTGCAAGGTCCGGATAGGCTGTGTGGACTACCTTCCCTTCATCTATGGCTTTGGTGACTGTTTCGAAGAAGTCAACCAGGTTCAAAAGGCAGGATCTGCCCTTGACAAAGCCGAACTGGGTAGGATCTAGTGTCTGTAGGTCCCCAATGTCTTTGTTTATGAGCTCCATGATGATCCTCTCCATAGCCTTGCAGACTAAGCTAGTCAGGCTTATGGGCCGATAGTTTCCAGGGTCCATAGAGGCTCCACCTTTGTGGAGTAGGACCACTGTTGCTGTACGCCATTCTGTGGGCACATATCCTGTAGTGAGGCTGAGATTGTATAGCTGTTTTATTTGAGGGATTAGTTCCTCTTGGAGTTCATGTAGGATGCAACCTGGGACGCCATCTGGTCCCATGGAAGCAGTGTTTTTTGCTTTGGAGAGGGCAGCCTTCACCTGAGCATCAGAGATGTTTGAGTGGCAGCCCTCTGCCGGGATAGATACTTGCTCTTTTGGGGGGGCAGGGGGTGGAGAAGTTTGCACTGAACCTGTCTGCCAGGATATTGGTGATGTCTGTGGGTTCAGTGTATTTTTTGTCATTTAGAATCAACTCAGAACAAGTCTGGGAGTTGCATCCCAGGTTTCTAACATAACTGAAAAAAGCCTTATGATTGTCTTTGGTGTCCTGTGCAATTTTTCTCTCGAAGCTGGCCTTGGAGGATTTTATGAGGGATTGTAATGTTTTGCTAGTACTGATCAGAGATGCCTTCCCTATTAGGGATTTTGCTCTATCATGTAGTAGCTTCCTCCTTCTGTTGTACAGTTTATTTATGGCAGGGGTCCACCAGACTGGACGCCTGCCTTTGGATGATTGGGTCTTGGTTTTGCTTGGGATAGCATGATCCATGCATTCCTGGGGATGTCCGTAGAATGCGTTTATATAGGATTCTGCAGTTTGGGCTGTAGTTTCCACTGGCCCTGGGGCCTTGAAGGATTCCACTTCGGTTTTGAGAAGTGAGAAGTTCGCTTTTGAGAAGTTTTTCACTGTGGTTTTCTGGGCTGGGAGTGGGGTCGGGATGTGGACATCCAGTGAAATTAATTTATGGTCTGATCTTACCAATGAGGGATATACTTCTGGTGTGGAGTATAGAGTCCCCATGTTGGTAATGATCAGGTCTAGTATGTTGTCCCATCTTGTGGGAGTGGTGACTAGTTGTTCCATAGCATTTGAGTTTATAATTTCCAGGAACCTTTGGGCTAAGGTGCTGGGGCTTGAGTAGTGCTCCCTGGTCTGACAGACTGGTAGCCCTGAGGGACATGATGTCATCGCGCACGTGATGACATCAGTGTCAGTGCCGTGAAATTTAAAAAGTCTGGTTTTGAATGAAATTTGTAACCGAACAATTTGTCAGAAAACCAGACAGTTCAGTCAAAAACCGGACAGCTGGCAACCCTATTGAAACTGGTGCTGCAGTTGTTTGCATTAGATCTTTGTACTTATTTTTCTTTACTTGCTAACTGTTGCTTTCTAATACCCTCTGATAGCGGGGGGGGGGGGAGAGAAAAACCTTTGTAACTGTTGCTGGTGCAGTTACTTGCATTAGAATGGTTTATTATTTATTTATTGTGCTCAGTCACTAACCATGGCTTTCTAAGGACTTCAGTTAGTAACAGGAAAAGGACAGGCAGGTACTTGTTTAAGTTGTTTGTTTTTTTTTTGTTTTTTTTTCCAACCTTTTCACCATCTGTTCCTTTCTTTAAGAGCCATGGTTGGCAAAGGGAAAGAAAATGGCAGTTCCTGAAGAAGATTTAGGTATCAGTGGAGGGAATTCATGCTGGACTAGGGGCTTTACTTTTTCACTGGGTTTTGTCTGTACAAGCTCTGCTCTGGAACATTGAGTGGCCAATGGGAATCACTGATTCTCTAAGCCCATTATCTAACAAGTCATTAAACAGCTTTAACCTTTTGCAGTGATGCCTTTCAGCTATACAGCTGTACCTTAATGATGGAAAGGTAAAGGCAGTGTTGCTTATTTGCAAATGTAATGCAGCAGATGAGGCATTTATCCAGTGCCATTTCACTTGACGCCTTCAATATATCTGCTCTCAATGGTTCAAGAATCTACATAGGAGACTTCATTAGGAGTTACTAATGATATTCAACTTAACTTTGACAACCATGTCATTTCTGTTTTGACTAGAACCAAGAAACAAATAGGATTTCTTTACAGGGTCATTCTTTTGCTCCAATGCAAGACAAAACACTGCAACTGTGCACTTATTTCCTTCTCTGTTTTACTCGACACACTTGCTCACTATCCTATAGTTGACATTAATGCACAAGCTTTAATTAGGATATAATAGAACTTCCAAATGTGTAACACCATTACCTTTTACTACACAGCCTAAAGTGCCTTGAATTTGAACACTGCCTATCCTCTTATCAGCTAAATTTTGCTTACAGACTAGTCCACACTCAGATGCCCAGAGCAGGTCAGTGCACTAATCTGGCATAAGCCATAGTGAATGTCCCAGTCCCTTACTGGTTATCTCACATTTATTCCAAATTCAGCCAGTACGTAAGGAGATACATGTTATTTAAACTATGCAGACAAGCTTTGAAACTATCTTCCCTTTAGTTTAAAGTCCACCTCAAAAAGTCACCAAGCAAACATACCTTAAAACAGTATTCCACTAGACAATGGAAGCACAACTATATTATAACATAAAGACCAATGAAGTTTATCTTCTACCTGAACTTAACCTATTATATCTATTATTTATGTGACTGCATAACTCAAATGTCTGTTATTAATAAGCAAACAAATTGCAGTAGCTCATTGTACATACTATCAGTTGTTCACTCGATATGAACTAATTTAGACAGATTTTTTTGTATTTTTCATTTTTTCTGTAAATACAATTAATAATGCATCTCTTATAAATATGTAGTTTTGTCTAATTGTATGCTTCATACATGTTTGGAATTTTTATCCTTGGGTGTCAATTGACAATGGGGTCTTTCCATAACTTGCAGCATTAAACTGACTGTACTCATACCCTATGTACACACCTTGTATAGGACTGTTGTAAATATTGTTTTCTTGTATATGTATGAGGTTTTATCTGTTTGTAAATGGATTTAACTGGGGAGCTTTTCTCCCCAGGCCTCAGCTGAAAAGGGTTATTAACCAGTTAGCCTTTCCTGGTAAACAAATGTCAAATAATATAAAAATAAAATAAATAATAAGTACTGACTCTGGAGGAATAAACAAGAAAGTATGGGAAAGAATTGCTGAAGAAGGAAAGCACTAGAAGATGCATAAAGATTTTTTTTAAAAACATTTTTTATTGATTTTCATGAAATAAAATAATACAAGACATATGATATATAAATATGCACAATATATGTCTTAAAAACATCATAACATGGAACAATAACTATTTACAATTTCCATAACAGATATAATGTAATTGTTGTGATTACATTTTATCGAGTAGTTTTTCAAGTTTCAACCAAGTTAAGATTTTTAATACAGAAAGAGGGAAGCTTTAGTTGGCTTAGCAAGTGGGTATTTCTCAGGTACAATGGAAGAAAGTTCCACTGCACTACAACTAACAAAGTGCCTGCTCCCCAATACACATTAAAATAAGGTCTCTGAAGATTCAAGTTACCCAATTCTTGTGAACAAAGGGAGAGAAGTCCTTTGGTATGAAGTCAAAAGGATTCCTACCGATGGAGAAAAATCACTGCAGAAAAACTCATAGGTGAGTACTCTAAACAGAAAAGCTGCAAAGGATTTGAAGGACATATATTCAGTTTTATCTAAAGTGAGGCTTTGATGTTCTCTAGGTTCTAAAGAAGAATGAATTTCCATATTGTTTTACATAATTACCTGAATTTTCTTATGATTCAAATCCAACTGAGAGAGATATGCATTCCTAAGCACCCTGGAATCTATCAAGGTCCAACCCAGCACTCTACTAGGAGGCTTCAACTACCCCTTCATCAACTGTCAGAACTACTCAAACACCAATACACTGGCCCAACACTTCCTGGAATTCATCAGTTCCAATGCCCTGAACCATCTCATTCAGACCCCCACTAGAGGAAGCAACATCCTTGACCTGGTTATTACTAACATGGGCGATCATTGCTCTACACCAGTAGTCAATTGCTTCCTGGTCAGATCTGACCATAAACTAATCACCATGGAAATCCACATCTCACCCACACCCTCTGCAAAGGTAACCACCTTGAAAAACTTCTCCAAAGCTGACTTTGGGCTCCTAAAAACAGAGGTGGCTAACTTCACGGTACCCACCCCAATGGAAATAGTTGCATGACTGCCGAATTATACACCAATGCACTGTACAAACATGAGCATAAATGCATATAACTAGCCATATCCAACAGAACCAAGACGCTCTCCTCCAAAAAAAAGGAAGCCAATCTGGCAGTCCCCTGCCATTAATAAACTCTACAACAGAAGAAAGAAACTGTTGCAGAAAAAGATTTCGTCCCAAGACTGGAAAAACTCCCTTATTAGCCTCAACAAAAAGTTGAGATCCCTCATCAAATCCTCTAAAGCCAGCTATGAAGGCAGAATTGCAGCAGACACTAAAAACAATCACAAAGCCTTCTATAGTTATATCAAGAACCTCCACGGCAATACCCAGATTTGCTCTGAGTTACTGCACAATGGTACCTCCTATATTGAACCAACAGATATTGCCAACATACTGGCCAACAGATTCAGTGCCAACTTTACCCCTCTCTCCCCCCTAAAGGACCAATCACAATACCAGAAGAATGCCAGGCACCCAGCATTACTGTAGCACAGGTTAAAGCTGCATTGTCCAAGGCCAAGAATATAACTTCCATGGGAACCAATAATATCCCAGGGTGTGTTCTACATGAACTATAAAGCAAACTGGCACCACATCTTTGTGCCCTGTTCAGTCACAGCCTCACCTCAGGCTTTGTCCGTTCCGAATGGTGTATTTCTACCATCATCCCTCTCCATAAAGGGGGAGCAACTACAGACCCTAGGAATTATTGCCCCATTAGCTGGATGAGTCTGATATGTAAAAGCTATAGAGCACATCATCATGGACCTGATTAATAAAGATATAGGAAATCTCCAAACTCTAGACCCCATGCAATTTGGCTTTGTGAAAGGGAGATCATGCCTGCTCAACCTGGTTGACTTCTTTGAGTAAGTCACCAGGTCTGTGGATGAAGGTAAGGCAGTGCATACAGCCTACCTCTATCTGACCAAGGCCTTTGATACCATTCCTCACTTGGGAATTATTGATAAACTTACCAAACTAGGCATCAACCCCTATATCACTAGGTGGGTTGCAAATTGGCTCACATATGGAACACACAGTGTGAAAGTAGTAGACTCCAAGTCAGACTGATGACCAGTCACATGTAGAGTCCCACAGGGATCAGTCCTGGGTCCTCTTCTGTTCGGCATCTACTTCTCAGAAGTCCAGGCCAACACAAAGGGACTCTGGCTGACCAAGTTCACAGATGACTGCAAGCTGGGAGCCATTATTAACTCCCCAAGTGATGCAGGCATCCTACAGAAAGGCCTCACTGAAACCAATGAGTGGTGTAGAAACCACGTCCTTAAGCTTAATGCCAAGAAATGTGTCGTCATCCCCTTTGGTAAAAACTCAGTTCCCACTAATTACCACATCGATGGGAGCCCACTGAACACTGAAGGCGTTATAAGCGATCTGGGGACACAGGTTGACAGCAATTTCTCCTTCGACAACCACATACTCACTCTGGTCATAAAGTCCTTCTATGTGGCACATCTCATTACCAAGAGTTTTGCATCCAGGAAGAAAAAGGTTATTGTCTCTCTCTACTCTTCCCTCATTAGGCCAGTCATTGAGTATAATGCCCCATTTGGCATGTACCTCACTAGACACCTGCAGCAGCTGGAAAGGCCACAAAAGTACATCACGAAGAGGATCCTAGGCATTACACATGTCCTACATGGACAGACTCAAATGATTCCAGCTACTCTCTGTCTCATATCACCTACTTAGAGGCAATCTTTGCTTGACTTACAAAGCCATGTCTGACCCAGCTCTGTTAGAAATGCTACATCTAAAGAAATCCCAATCCCTCCGCACCACATGCTCCAGAGACCTCAACCTCATTACCACAATCAACAGAACATGCTGGAGGGACAGGTTCCTCACCCAGAGACTGCCCATGCACTGGAATAGACTTCCCATACATGTCAGTCAGAGCAACTCACTGTCCCTCTTCAAGAGAAATCTTGCTGAGTGGATGTGTAATAGAATGTTCACCCCGGGGATCACTCCAGTGGCTCTACTTGATAGAGGTACTGGGAGCTAATGTCGGATGGCACAATGCCAGGGCACTTCTGTAGGCTGGGCTTGTAAAGGCTCCAGGGCCATTAGCCTAGTACATACCTATGAACCTATGAATGCTTGTTTCAGTCTTGGGATGAGGAAATTGTTCTGTGCTGTAACTCATGCTTTACAGTTAAAGAGTCTGGTTATGACACTGGCAAACTTGAAATGGGCAGAGACTGTTAATAACACAAGTAATATAGCATGTAAAGAAAAGGATGTTGCCCAGCCAAATGACTGTTTAAATCAGTTATTCAAAACTGTACTTCTGAGAATAAAGATAACTATTGTTACACATTTAGCTACCTTGTGAGAGGCACCAAGTTGGGTTAATTACATTGCCACATGTAGATGATTAGTTCTTAACTTGAAAACCAATTCAAAAACCATAAAAAGTAATTTTTAAGATTAGTTTATATTTCAGTAACACAACTGGTGGCTTTTCTATCTGCAAAAAAATTTGCAAGTATAGTTAGAAATCCCACTGTTAGATAAGAGATAATGAAGAAGAGGAGGGTTCCAAAAATCAGAACTCAAGATATGCCTTTGGTTAAAAGTCCTCTTCCGGAGTGAGTATAGGTGATTGTCAATGAATCATTCAACTGAGCCTTCCTCAAATCACAGGTTTTGTACATATGCTTTTAAGATAGTGTCTTTAAGAGAGTCAAAACCTCATGATGTCAATTTAAATAGCTCAAGCTATTATGCCTGATTCTGTATTGTTCAGTATGATGCTGGCAACCTTAAGAAGAGCTATCAAGGTTCTACACAGGCTTAAAGCCATGCTGCACAGTTGCTACACGGTCATGCTTGTTGACACAAGACAGTGGGTGTTACAGGTCATCTTCCAGGGCATTTCCAAAAGCAGGAAAAGGGGAAATGCAGTTATCTGGGTTAAACAAGCATTGGATTTTATCGACTGAGGTGATGTTAATGATTATACAATGCTCTGCAAAAAGAAACAACCCACGCAATAGCAGCATGCTAAGTACATTACTCTGCTCCCTCTCCTCTCATCTCCTTCAGTGTGATGGTAAATAGGTATATTCCCATTCTATAACAGGAAGTAATTACACTTTGAGTTCACACTATCAAACTATTACAAACAATTTAAAATCTACCAAATGAAGATGCCATTTGAACAACTTCAGCTATCCCTTCTATTTTAGAGGCTGTATGCTTACTAAAACACAAAATAAGAAAACATATGGTAAATATTTTATTATTTTAGTAAACTCCTAGCTATCAGACAGTGTCTCAGTCACCAAAAAAAAATTCAGTCGTTTCTATGATACCTGTGATGCTGAGGCCAAGGAAATAGATGCTTCACTGTGTATATAAAAAGTTTGACAGTTAATAGAGAAGATTAAGGCTATGAGCTGCTTTCTAAAGCTCAGGCTATGATTTTCCCAATCTGCCTTTCTTAGGGTTGCCACCTTTTCAAATGCCCAAAGTGGGACATTTTTTGCAGAAATGTGAGATTCTGCAGGACAAAACTTACCCACGGCCAGTCCACAGGGCAGAACTTCACTCTTTTGCCAAAATTAAAGCTTATTTTATAACATTTGAGTTGCTTATGCTATTTCCTATAATATTTATGTGTTTCAGATACAAATTAACTTTTTTGCAACTATTAAAGAAAACTTAAGAAATATATTTTATCTTAAAATCTCAGGACATTTGCCATTTTTTAGTTTTTTTTCTCAGGACACAACTGCCCAAAGTGGTACTGTCCCTGGCAAAGAAGGACAGGTCGTAACCCTAGCCTTTGTCCAGTCTGTGGCATTGGAATAAATCATTTGACCAGACAGTGCTCCTGGGCTGACTCTGAAAAAGGTCCTTGAGGGATTAGTGCTCTACTGTGGTTAACAAACAAATACCTGAACTGACAGCAAATTATACCACAGTTTATTCAAGGTTCAGTAAATGGTTCCTTGCATGGACAAACTTGTAAATGACACAGCCACCATTTTGACATCACACCTGCCAATATAACTTCTAAAATGCTCATTTACAAGCTGCAGCTTATACATTTTGCGCACAGATAGAAACAAAAAAAATACATTGTCTTCAAGATCTACATAATCCAAACCTGCTTGCACAACAATAACTAGATAATATTAATTTTAATTTTGTTCTGACTCTAAATTCAGTCATGTGCTAGACATCATGAAATATATGTTCTTTTCCCTTCGGTAAGCTTGTTTTTTTTCCCAACAATGCACTGACATCCACTGCTAATGGCATTGTCTTGCTCTCCTGTCAGACTACATCTTCATTCTAAAGAGTCCCTTACTTTTACCTGCAAGATGATCTGAGGTTAAATAAGGATGACTTTTTAAACAGTGTTACATTGTATATTTCTTGCCCTGAACTTCTCCCCCCTTCCCTCCCTCAATCAAGAGTATCACCTTTCAAGCTTTTCAAGTCTCAGCTGATTACTCAACCGTGACTGAAACTATTTATCAAATAAATCAGCCTGGATGATGTGATGCCAAAACAATTCCCTCAGCACAGTATTATATCAATGATATTTTATCAGTTGCTCACCTTATCATATGTTGCCCAAATATGGCAAAATAGGTATTTTATATGTCTTTCTACTGCCATCATTTTAGCATCAGTTTCACAGTCAGTGGCTGATAGCACAATGCAATTATAAATCTTGTGTACAAACCAAGTAACCACAGAATACACAATGTATTTATTTTTATTTATTTATTTACATTTTGGTTAACAGAATAGAGCACTGATCACATAATGATCAACTGCACACTCAGTCTGGTTACAATAACAAAGTACAAGCAAAAAAAAAGTAACAACAGACAGAACTAGAACAAAAATGGGTAGGTTTTAATACTTGTGCACAGGAAATATGCTCAGATAAATTTTGAAGTGTAATGACAATCTGCATACTCTGGAACAGACTACCTGTCTATGTCAAACAGAGATCCTCATTAGCACTCTTCAAAAAAATTCTTGATGAATGGGTGGGAAATAGGAAATTCACCCCAGGGATCACTTCTGTGGCTCTGCTCGACAGGGGCACAGGAACATAATTTTCTTGGGTGGCGAAAGCCAGGGTACATTTTTGGCTAGGCTTATATAGGCCCTAGGGCCAATAGCCTAGTACCTACCTATGATCCTGTGAAGTAGAAACAACCAGCAACATGTTTAGCTGTGTTTATACATAATGATAACAGAGGTCACAACATGATAGGCATAGTAATATGGAGGGAAGGAGGTATGTATGAAGTAACAAAAATGAGTACATACTTTTGGTACCACAAAGTTAAGTTTTATAATACAAAGTAGGTGGGAATGGTGAAAGAGAGTGGTTTTAGCTTGTGAGAAAGTTTATTAGTTAGGCTATCACTCCAGTATCTTGGCCTTACAAATCTTATTGCATAACAATTGCTATTTAGCATCACATCAGTCTTATTTAAGACTTTGTAATACTTCTAACATATATAATTTATAAAAGTTTTTTAGAAAAACTTTTAGAGCTTAAATGAATGATATTTTGACACAGGCATAATACTGCATGCTTCGTTAATACCTGGGGGATGGGTAGAATTTAATCTTAGCTGCCACTTTAATTCTTTCCTATCTAACCTTAATGAGCCTTAATGAGACTGATGCATGGTGTCAAAGCCATGGTCTCAAGCTAAATGCTAAAAAATGCGTAGTAACCCCCTTTGAAAAAAACATAGTACCCACAAACTACCACATAGGAGGTAACCCCCTGAAATCTGAAGCAGTAATAAGGGATCTAGGGACCCAAGTAGTCAGCTTTCCTTTGATAACCATGTTGCCAAGGTGGTTAGAAAATCCTTCTATGTGACCCATCTGATCACGAAAGGGTTTGCATCAAGATCTAAGGATGCAGTGGTGCCCCTCTACTCTTCCCTCATCAGACCCATTATTGAGTACAATGCACCAATTGGAATGTACCTGGCCAGGCATCTCCAGCAGCTGAAGAGACCACAGAGGTACCTCACTAAGAGTATTACTGGCCTCACACAGTTGCCCTATGCAGCACGATTGAAAAAACTAAGGCTTTTCTCTGTTGCATACCGCCTTCTCAGAGGCGATCTCTGTCTAACATAGAGCCATGTCCAACCCAGAACTGTTGAACATACTCCATCTTAGCAAAACCAAATCTACTCGAGCTACACGCTCTAGGGATATAAACCTCAGCACAACAATGAATAGAACATGCTGGAGGGATAGATTCCATTCTCAAAGACTTCCTTTGCTATGGAACAAGATCCAGATCAACATAAGACAGAGCCCCTCACTATCACTCTTCAAGAGGAACCTTGACGAGTGGATGGGTAACAGAAAGTTCACACCAGGGATCATACCAACAGCTCTACTAGATAGGGGCCAAGGGTACTAGCTGCTAGATCAAAGGCCTAGGGAACTAACCAAAGGGGCGGTGAATACCGCACAACGTGGCTGGGCTAATATATGCCTTCGGGCAGATAGCCTAGTACCTACCTATGAACCTATGAACCTATAACCTATTTTTCCAGTCCCCATCCCTGATGTCATTACCTAAGTTCTCCAAACTACCAAACTGAAAGGTTTTACATAAACCATTCCCCTTCAAATTATATATGCTAGAAGTATTATAAAAATATATTTAATGGACTTTTTAGTGCACTTTTAATTATTTTATTAATGCGAGGTTTTAAGACACCTTTGTTATTACATACTTATATATATATTTCTTTGTTGGAACATGGTAGGGATGTTTTATGATTAATTGCTCATTAATTATTCATTAATTTGTAAGTATATAAGCACTGTGATTTGTACTGTAATTGTTTCTGATGAAGTCTTGGATATACAAGACAAAAGCGCACTTAAACAAATAAACTACTATTTTATTTATCACATCGTTGTGACTATCTTTATAACACTATTCGAGTGTTCCACTGGAACTGTTTTTCTACCATTTTCTTTCTACTACATTCCAAGATTTTAAATGATTCATTATTTCTTTGGTAAATGTTTTAATCTGTAGATGGCAGATATATCTATGTATGATGAAGTCCTGATATTTGATCTTGTATGTTCCAGTACTGAAGTTGCATATCATTAGGATGCAGCCAGTGCATGTGCCCCCCCCCCCACCTTTTCTTTCTCCAAGGAACCTGATTCCACAGCCACTTGTATACTAAAATAGGACCCAAGCATGTGCTGAACTGGTGGCCAACAGTATCACACACACTGACCCCATGGAGATAGCAAACCTGCTAGCGGATAGGTTTGGCAAACATTTCACTCCCTTATCCCCTCGTAATTTACAACAAACCCTCCTCCAAACTCCCCCTCACCTTCTGAAGAGCAGGTTCTCAAAGCCATGTCCAATGAAAGAACACGACCTCTCTGGGACCAGATAACATCCCAGGCTGTCTTCTAAACAGGCTAAAATATGAACTAGCATCCCCACTAAGTACCCTTTTCAGTCATAGCCTAACCACAGGCTTTGTTCCTGCAGAATGTTGAACAGCTATATTTATTCCCTTCTACAAAGGTGGTCTAGCAATAGACCTGGGGAATCACAGACCCATAAGCCTAAACAGCCTCATCTGTAAGGCCACAGAATGTATCATTATGGAGCTCATAAATAAAGACATAGGTAACCTCCAAACCCTGAATCCTACCCAATTCTGCTTCATGAAGTGCAGATCTTGCCTGTTAAATCTGATTGATTTCTTTGAAAGTGTGACCAAAGTCATTGAGGAAGGCAAATCTGTGCACACAGCATACCTCGACTTAGTGAAGGCTTTCAACACAATCCCACATTCAGGCATTACTGATAAACTTAGCAAACTGAATGTAAACCCCTTTGTTGTAAGATGGGTTGCCAAATGGCTCACAAACTGGACATGCACTATCAAAGTAGGTGACTCCACATCAACCAGAAGACCTGTTACCAGTGGGGTGCCACAGAGATCAGTGTTGGGCCCCCAAATGTCATATATTTCTCAGAAGTTCAGGTCAAAACTAAAAGGTTGTGTCTGACCAAGTTTGCAGATGACTGCGAACTATGTACAATCATTGAATCCCTAAATGATGTCAGTATACTCCAGGATGGTCTCACACAGACCAATGACTGGTGTATTAGTCACAGTCTCCCTTCAGCACTAACAATGTCTCTTCACACTATCAAATCAATAACAATACCCTAAGTACCCATGAGTAGTAAGGGACCTGGGATCACAGGTTGACCGTGATCTTAACTTCAACAACCACATGTCTACCGTTGTAAGGAAAGCTTTCCATGTAGCTTACTTGATTAATAAAGGCATTGCCTCGAGAGCAAAAGAAGTTATAACCCACATATACTCGGCACTTATCCAGCCCATAATTGAGTAGAATACCCCATTCGGTATATACCATACTAAGCATCTACAGCAATTAGAGAGACCTCAGAGGTTTCTAACAAAGAAGATCAAGGGCCTCCAGCATGTGCCTTACACAGGCCAACTAAAATCCTTGTCATTATACTCTGTATCATATAGACTTCTTAGGGGAGACTTATGCCTGGCCTACAGAGCAACCCAAGACCCAAATCTAATGATCTTACTGCATATCTGTAAATCAAATGGGTCTAGGTAGGGTTACCATCTGTTCCACTTTGCGAGGGACAGTCCCTCTTTGGGCAGTTGTGTCCTGCAAAGAAATCAAAACAATGGCAAATTTCCAGAGATTTTAGGACAAATATATTTCCTATATTTTATGTAACAGTTGCATAAAACAGTTATTCTGTATCTGAAACACCTAAATGCCATAAGAAACAGAATAAGCAACTAAAATGCTACAAGAATAAGCCTTTATTTAGGCAAAAAAATGAAGTTCTGTCCTTTGTACTGGCCATTGGTATGTTTTGTCCTCCA